>NC_072770.1:19412489-19710627 GCF_022539595.1 Amphiprion ocellaris
TACTGGGTATGTTCATTGAGGCGACTGTTTAGCTGATTAGACTGGCTTCCCCCCTTTAGTGTATTTAGATTCTGTGAGATGGCAAGACAGGGAAGTGACTTCTCACATCGTTAAGGGACAATTAGCGTAATAATTTGTTTATTGGATCTTATCTATTCACATAGCTTAGCCATCACAAATTAGTTGTTTACAAAGAAACAATGAAATTTTTTATCAAAAATCTTACATGTGTAGTCTGAATAACAATGTTACTTTTCATATTCTTTGGTATATTGGTGCTACAGTACAATATCAATAGGCTTCTTTGAATTCTGGGACAGAAGAAAACAATATTTCAGATGTAATAGGACTGCATTCAGTAGATTGCAAAAGTAATACTTTTACATGAGATTTATATCTTTACTCGAGGTCACAGAGCAGTGATGCAGGCACTGTGTTGTCGTGGACCTTTGTGTTGCCCCGAGGCCGTGTGATTGGTCAGTTGCCAGCTGATCTCACCACAGAGAAAATATATTTTTGTGCACTTCTCTTCTTCCTGTCTTACTTTTTTTGTTGTTCGTTTTTTTTGTTGATTTTTCCAGGAAAATTGCTGGTACATGGCGTCAGAAACAGGCTCTCTGACGCAATCTCCATCATCATGTTTACCCAGTCTTTCCAATCTGGAGCTTTAGTGCCTCAAAAAATCCTAATATTGACATCCGATGTTTTACAAAAGAAGAATTCCCAACAGCAAGAGGCTTAAGAACCAATCTTGCCTGGTTCCAGTCAAAAGGTCAAAAAGGGTAATGCATTATAACCTCCATTAGCTATCCATGCTGTCTTCAGATCTTTATATATTATCTTGAGAATCAAACCCAAAATGTGATGAGGTCAAAAACAGAAAGCTCAACTCCGCCTTATCAAAAGGCTATATGGCTTCAAAGGAAATGGCAGTTATCTAGGACATTATTATTGGCTTGGCTGTACCATTTTAGGTGGAGCAGATTTCTTATTTTATCTGTAGAGGATCTGTTCCTAACCAATTCTACTTGGTCAGACTGAAAAATCTCAGGTAAGGCTTGTTGCAGAAATACCAGTAGAGTTTTTGAGTCACGATTAAGTATTTAAATGGTTCTGAAATTCCATTGGAATAAGACATGACGACTTCTGCATGTTAAAGGAAAGAAGCTCTTCTTAAAAGCCTCCCGATACGGAGGTGAAGTCCCATTTCTTCTGGTGGACCCCGTGGATATTTGCCAATTTAATGGGAAGTGAAGAAAGTTGCAGATTGTCTTGAAAGTTTTCCCAGAGTAGCTGAAGATCTAGATCGACATAGATTTGTTGCATTGGCATAGCTGTAACTCTCAACATGACTGGACTTGTAGTGGTTCTTCACCTCTTATAATACCTTTTGACCTTGTTTTAGAAGAAGGAGGTGAAATATGCCAAGTTAGCAGCTGTGTTTGTGTTTTTGACAAATATTGTCTATGACAAGATGTGCAATTTGCTGTCTATAGGACAAACTGTGACTTTCTTCAATTGCAGATCATCACATGGAGCAATTCAGTCAAGAAAATGACTTAATTCTGAGATAGGGTCCCATGGAACACAAGCTGTATCTGTAAATTCTTTACAGGATTACACGGGACATAAGTGAGATGGTTTTCATTACCTCAGTTTTGGTGTTTTTAACTTCTCTGCTGAGGATGCATATCAGTGTAACAGCAGAATAACTCTTGTTCCCTTGTTACTATTCCCTGTCCTTATTCCTCCCTACAAACACAGCCTCTCGGGTTTGTGATTTATGCGAATAAGCAATAAGGTCATGATAGTAAACAAGTCTTCTGTTATCTAGTCATCTGCAAATTGATATTGTTAGCATGCAGGGGGCTGCACGGAGCCTACAGGATCATGAACAGCAGCACTTTATCAGTATGCTATAATTCTGATATAGTATATTTTTATTAATTTTACAGCTCAGTTTGTTCTCATGAGACATAGAATGCATGCAGAATGAGACATCAGAGTGACAAATGTTCTTGCGTTACCTGTGCGAGTGCTCACCCTCCCCACTTTTCAACTTTTTAGTTCACAAATCCATCTCTGAGACCGTTTGCAGTTCGGGCTTCTGGCAGGGTGGACAGAAATCAAAGCTAACTTTATTTACTGTTCAGCTTTCCCACCTTGACAGCAACATTTTTTTTGTCCTCACAGCGATTTCCCCGTCTCAGCCTTCAATCAGTTTGTGTTTATGGCTGCAGAGCGTTCCACACGCCTTGAGGTGTTTTTATGGTAACACGATCACCTAGAAGCTCGCAATTACAGCTTATGTTTTATAAGCTTATTCTGCTCCTGAAAGAGATGCAACTTTCCAGAGTCGTTTGTGCTCGAAACCCAGTCAGACTGCAACCAAGGGAGGTGGGTCAGTCACGATGAGGATACATAAAAAGGGTAAATGTTTGGATATAAAAGTGGAGAAATGTGTTTTGCAGATGATGTAAGACTATTGAGGAAAAGGTAAAGAGCAAAAGAAATGGTGAGTGACCCCGGACAAAAATGCATCTCTGCTAAGGTTTCCCAGATGCACAACATTCTCCTTCAATTTTGTGCCAGATAATACTCACTAACAAGCAAGAGCCATTGCAGTGCAGCTCTACAGATGCAGACACAACGTTGCGCGAGCGCTTGGAGGCTCCAGGCTGACTTTGAAGCTAATTCAATAGTGTGTTCTCCTCTGCTCTGGTGCATAATGAGATTGGAGCACAGACATTTGGTCCTTTTGATTAAAGTGTCCAATCAAATGGAGGTTATCTGGAGACGGATTCCTCCAGCACCGACTATAATGGAGAGCGTTATCGCCGTCTTTGTCATTATTGTTTCCTTAATTGCAAATGATGCCAGTACTCGCTTTGGTAGACCTTTTCGCGCATCCCAAATAATAGGGTGTGATAGCACCGATAGCAAGTTGAGAATACTAATTAAATAGCCTGGGGTTCCCAGTCTTGCCACATTTTTTCAAGTTCAGTAATGAAATAACTTTACAAAGAGTGAAAGAGTTACTGTGTTTTTATCACAAGAAACCCTGTCGTTTGTATTTAATTTAGTTGAGTTTAGTGGAACTACGGGTGACCAAGGAACCCCACTGATTACACACTAAAATGATTGTTCTATCAAAGGGCTTCTCCACTATACCCAACCTGAAATAGAGAGTTTCCTTAAGCCCACACAAGAAAAAAATGTTTCAGCACATTGCAGCCATTAAAGATGTAGAAACTCTCAGTGACATAAGTTTTTCTTGTGCATTGATTTTAAAGCCCAGTGTGGTGACATTGGCTATTGCAGTCTTGGCAGTCCCTGACTTCTCTGAAGCCCCCAGGTAATCCAAAAAAATCAATAACATGGTTTCAATGAATCAGTAGAGTTGTCGTGAATGTGGAAATCTACTATAGAGACCAAAACTGTTTTTGTATTAAGCTGTAAGCATGTTTATTTCTGCTGTAAGGTTGGGCATTTTAACATGGGGTTCCGTGGGGATGTATTCACTTTTGAAGCCTGCCTCAAGTGGCCATTTGATGAAACTGAAACTACATTACTGCCATCAAGTACAAGTTAAACAAAAAGGTAAATTGTGTTTGTATTGGCTCAACCTTTCAATGACAACAGATCTACAGCCAAGCAGCAAGTTTTCATTAATCTAACTTGGCTTCATAAGCCAATGTATAGCATATTTTTCATTATGCAGTTTTATAGTTGCCAGTTATTGATGCTAGACTTCACATTATTTCATGCATGTGAGTCCCGGAGATGAGAAACATCATTCATGGAGGTTTTTTTTTTTTTTTTTTTTTTTTTTTTTTGGATCCTGATATCATGCTGCCTGATGTCTGCTTTTAATATTTGATGTGGTTAGATATGTGAAGGCCAACTTTTCTGGACAGTGACAAGGTTCAAAAGCAATGTTAAGGTTTTATGATTCACATTCCAAAGGTGTGAGGTCTTGGTTGGTTGGGCAGGACTTCTGAGGCAGTACTGTCATTAAATTAAATATTGGGTGAATTTTTTGAGAAATAGGCAGCAGCTAATGAGATCGATTTAATTTGCGTTGAAAATATCCTTTCTGCTGTCTTTTCTCAGACGCAGGGACCCACTCATGTTGATTCTCTTTGTCCTGTGAAACCTCAGCTTTGACTGGCTCAAGATGCGATCCATTTACATGATTACTTCCAGCTCCTAGTTTATCTGTCATCTCTTTTCATAATATCTTCTACCCCACCACCGAGCCCGTGCAGCACACCACCCTGACCTCTTTCCAACACAGCTCCAGCATTCTCACCTTATACATCTCAATTAGTCATTGATTTTCTTTTATTCACTGCACATCTGTTGGCTCCAGCCTAATTTATGTTTTCTGATGACCTTTTTACCTCTTGCGAGGCCCCCGCAGCTACATTGTTAGCATAGATCTGTTAGCCAAGCATGAGGCTGAGCTCCTAATGTGGTTGGCGCTGAGTGATGACTAACATTAGGAACTGTGGGGTGCCTTTTTTTTTTCTTTGGAATGGAACATACACGGAGATCATAGAAGGTTTTATTCTCCCAGCTGTAGACCGTAAGAGTGTTTTTCCATGTTCAGGCCTACTTATTACAAATGACTTACTTAATTTGCTTCTGGTCAGCTGTTGTTGATGTAATTTGGGGTAACTCAGCCACAAATATGCAAAAAATACTGATTTGGCCTTTTAAATGCAAGTTCCATCACATTAAACCCTGTGCAATGATTCAACCTATTCTTCAATAGTTAAAGCATTTGTAATTATTCTTACCTTTTGTATGGAAGGTCTATCCTTTAAAATATCCTTTCGTGGGCATGAAGTGGTACTTTCATGACTGAACAGCTAAAGCCAAAGGAAAGAGAAAAACCTGCTCAGACCTCCTTAACAGATAGTCAGAAATATGACTGTATAGCTTAACTGCAAAGTAAATTTTGGGAAATGCAGTACCGAAATACCACCAAAATGAATAATGTTGCACATCTGAAGAACATCTCAAAAATTCCGTCTTTACACAATGAAATTTTCAAACAAAATAGCATTTGAATAATTGTAAGCATTTTGGTTTGTTGATGCCATGGGGTTGTCATGATTTACTCAAGAAGAAAAGGGAGAAAGAGAGTGTAACATAGCTCTGTTGGTATGCACTGTTATGTGCTTGTACAGTACACATGCAAATTATGACCACATGCTCTGGCCCTCTGTTGTATACATTATAGGATTTTACTTTTACCCAAACTCTTATTGAAAGCATTTGTGTATGCAATCCTGTGATTACAACATTGTGTTTTGCATGTCCCTATTTGAGGGCAATTCCCTTTTCTTCAGCAAAATGTAGTCACACAGTCTTTTTCAAGCCCCTGTCTTGCATAAGAAGTGTGTAATCACATTGTGCTACATGGTGCTTTAACGTGAAGTAAAACCTATGCCCATACTGCAGCTCTTTAAGTCAGACTTTTTCAATATCTAATATATTCCACTTCATTTTAGCTCAGCCATTTGGAACATTTTTCAATTGACTTTTGTGTTAAACCATTATGGTACATTACAGCCATTTAGCATTGTAAGTGAGCCAGTACTTCTTTTTTTTCAGAATGAGGAATCACCGTACAATACTTTACATTAACAGCCGCTCCTTTTGCCAAAATCTCTCCAAGACTCTGAGCATGAATTATGAATAAAAATGTAAACTGTTTGCTTGGTTATTAGCAGGCATTCAGCCCAGTGAGCCAATTAATGTACTAAAAGGCATATCAGGTGCCACAAAGCCACACAGTAATTTGTAACACTCATATATAGGATTTTATAACTTTGGAAAACTATCACAGCAGCAGCTTTTGAAAGAAAATGTGGCAAATAATAGAAATCGAGTGTTCAAAGTTAGATTTTTGCCAGAGACTGTGTTGGCATCCCTGCTGTGTAGCTGGACTGACTCCATTCTAATGAATTAGAGGGCTGTTTTTTCATGCAGGACTCAAGTCAGTCTGACCGCAGCCTTAGATTTCAGGATGTAGTGCACAGAAAGGATTTGTGACCGTTGTGCTACAGTGAAAATCTGCTACAGTTGACTGGATCCTAATAAACTCTTAAGTAGAATTGATTATCTTTATTTTCCTCTTAAAACAAACTGCACTGTAGGTCAGGGAGACGACCTGACCTTCTTTCAGTTTATACTGGAGAATTTTTTTCATTCTGAGTAAGACTTATTTCTGTTCCTTGACCCCTGACAGGTAGTTTAAGTGTTTGCGTGACTGTGAGTTGAACAGTGTATGGGCCTGTTCATAGCTGCTGTTGAGGAGCTTTCAAAAACTATTTGGCTGCATGGCTGGTAATGTAATAATGATGGTAATAACTGTAACCAGGCCTAGACCTCTTGGTGCCCTCATCCATTTGTTGCTTATTAATGCTTTGGTGGAGTTATGAAGGAGAGCTCAGAGTTTTAACCCTCTGAAACCCTAACAGTTTCAGGGCATTATTTTGCTCCTGTCGCATTTTTACTCACCGTGGGATCATTTTTCAAGTCTTGCACCTCTATGGAAACATCACCGGCTAGAAGTACAGAGAACTCAAAAAGCTCTTTTCTGCAGGATAAAAGAGTTATAATGCTATAAATTATACTTGGTTCCTATCCGCTCAATGTAAACACTGCCTGCAGTTCAACTCAGTTCAGTCAGAAAGTCCCAGAGTTTTAGTCAAGTGAGTGTTGGTCACAGATGAGTCAGTAATGGCTTAATGCTTTCACCATGGAGCACTACATTTTTAGATTTTAAATAGATTTTGGTCTAATATCATGATTTTAATCTGACACTGGTTAAGTTTTTTTGATGAAATGGCATGTCACAGATGACGATTTCAAGGACCATCCGAAAGGTGAAAATATGACAATTCTTGTTTGACAGTTTGTTTCTCTGATAAATTGTGTAATTTTGGCAATTTTGTTTTTGAAAGTAACATGCCTGTCAAACCCATCGCTGGATTTTGGTTTTCAGAGGGTGTTTCTTTCTTTAAGACCTAATAACAACTTCCTTGTTTTTGCTCTGTTTCTCTGTCTTGCAATCCCTTTTGGCCTCTACTGCCCCTCAGACTATCAAATCTCCCCTCTCCTCCCCTTCCTACCATCAACACACCCATCCTCCACTCGCCCCATCTCTTCCAACATCACAACTCCATCTTAAGTACTTCCAGCTCAGTGGCTTTCATAGTAATCTGTAGGTTCAGAAGGTGGGAAGAGGACATAGTGCGGATGACTTGCCAACACTGCTGATAAATCACTCGCCAAGACTCCTGCACGATCCCACAAACCACGCTGCGTCCGCCACGACTTGTCAATTCATTTATCAGTTGGTCATTGCATTACTGAGCTGCTGCTGCAGGCTGTCAAGCACTTTCACCCCGAGTAGCTGCCAGTTTAGGAACTCATTTATATCTTTACAGACACTACAAGGTTAGAGCTAAGTGATCATCGGTAGTCCAAATGAGTTTTTAATGACACTTGGTGGAACTGCTTTATGAAGAATGCCACATAGGGTATATATTTTATGGGCAATTAAACATGGCAATTTCCAGATAGGTTTAAGGAGCCGATTTTTTATTCTTAATTTGACTTCAGAAGGATCTGCATTGAGTTTGGTTGAGTTCTCGAAAACACAGCGATTCCCCTGTTTGTGCAGTGTTTGCCAGCGGGTCACAAAAACGTCACTTCTTCCACTGTTGTGGTTTCAGCTATTCCTCACATGATGTTCCAAGAGGCAGCCCAAGATCTTCTAACCATTCATATGAAGCCATGTGTTCTTGTTTCGTTGTTGCATGACGCATGTTGGTAGGCGATGGGTTAATCCCAACGTTCAGCCAGCCAGTTGTCTGGAGAGCTGTTTCTAGTTCGGCAGCCTTGCGTACAGACTCCGCTGCAGGGGCACTGAGAACAGTGATGGGAGGGTGTATTATGGGGGTGGAGGGCCGCAGTTGGCTAATTGTTATAATGTGGTCTTACGGTCATGACTCCTGCTCACTCCATCTCTGTCATCCTGTGTCAACGTGCCTCAGAGTGCTTCTCTCCTCACTCGTCTGGAATGCACACTTTACCATGCATGCATGCACAAATGAGCGAGAAGGACTGATCCACACACACTCAGTCATGCACGCACACACATACATATACACCTCTTTTGTCTCCTGGGGGCTTAAACCCAAATCATGAAGTTTATCCACCCCTTCTCAGTGTTTGTTTTTCCAACATTTATGTCATCAGGAGCGATTTCCCCCTCAGAGTTCCTCCTGTCCTCCACCATGAAGTGCTGCTATTGACATGAGCTCTAGTTTGCTGTAATGGACACCGCATGCTGTCAAGTTATGAAATCCTCTGCTTGTCCTGTGCTCCTGTACGGCTCACTAAAAAGAAATGGTGGGAACCTTTGTTATGGTTAGTGAGACTGACTCCCTCTTGGGCTGTGCCAGTAAAAAAAAAAAAAAAACAAGTCTTATGCCACAGCTTTGCAATATGCTGGTCTTGCAGTTTTCCATTCCCATGAATATCTGACAAATCAACAATATAAACAATACTGGTATCTCTTACTTTATACATAGTTTTGTATCCTAGCTGTATTACTTTTTCCTAAACGATAAAAAAAAAAAAAAACTAACCGAGACTGAGAGCAGAAGAGTTTGGAGGAAAGCGGCAAAACAGCATTAGAGACTCCCACACTGAGAAGAAATGAAACAAGAGCACATAAATTAGGTAAATAACATAAATGAAATCCCTAGTTATTTTTAGAAATTCTTTGTTTTGTTGGGAGGAATTGGCTGAACGCTTCAGACTACACTCCCATCTGTCCTGTGTTTTCACTTTTATATGGCAGCGTGGGTTATTCTCAGTCCCATTATAAGCACAGGGAAGGCCAGCAGTTTCAAAGGGAGGGGCTCACATGCACTAACATGTCTGACATGCATGTGTGGCCAAACCAGCTGCCAAAACTTAAAACGGAGAAGCTCAAATTACGAATGGAAAGTGACATTCATTGCCAAGGATGCCATTACTATACCATATCATTAGTAAATGGTTGTTTGCTGCTATATTAACGGTTAAAGGTCTTCACATTTGCGACTTATAAGAGCATACAGTGTGTGAGAGCTGTTTAGGAAAATGAAATATCTCCTGATATTTAGCACAATAGTCCATCCTACTGAATACGGCAACAGTATTTTATTTCAATTTGCTAACCAAGCTATTTAATTTGATTTCCAGGACTGTTTTATAGTGCTCTGGCTAATCAGTAATGAAACATGCAATGAAAACTTGTATGATCGTTTATGCAAATGTTTAGGTCCTGGGAGATTGATGTGTGGTATGATTGATTAAAGTGTTGTTGGAGAGGGTCACTCTATTGTTGACGCGAATCGATCACAATGCAATCTCTTGTTTCATTCAAACTAAGCTTTC
Organism: Amphiprion ocellaris; assembly: GCF_022539595.1. Taxonomy (NCBI): domain Eukaryota; kingdom Metazoa; phylum Chordata; class Actinopteri; family Pomacentridae; genus Amphiprion; species Amphiprion ocellaris. Next base: position 19,421,955 of record NC_072770.1, read on the forward strand.
CTTTCAGCTAAGCCAAGTATTTTCTGTACGCTATGATAGAGGAGACACAAGTCCTGTTTAGTTTGCCATCCAATACTAAGCATTTTAAGAAGCCTAGATTTCCATATATTTTAAGGAGTGCTGCTATAATTAAGTGCTGCTATTTTCTCATGAACCACAACTCCTCTGTAAAATATAAAATCTGACATGTGTTATGTGATTTCCTGTCACTTGTTTAAACTTGGTGCAGTTCAGTATTTTCTAGCAGATTTATATGTCTCGTTTTCTCAATAAATCTTTTTGTCGGTAATATGTCTCAAAAATTAAAACATACTCATTTGAGACCCAAGTTGATGATGAATTTTACTGTCAGTAAAACAAACAAAATTCTACATTTAAGGAGTTGGAAACGGGGATTTCTGATTCTTTTCCTAAAAGATTGGTACAAACAGGTTAATTGACCAGCCAATCGCTAATTATTTTTCTCTTAATTGACATTTCATCTTTAGCTCTGTTGGAGTCATATTCTCTCTTAAGAACTTTCTGTTGAAACTGCTATCACACTGAGGGTTGTGAAAATTACCTGAAAAACCGGTATAACATGTTCCTCATCAACACGTGAGTGAGATAGACCGAATAGAAAAACAACTTTCAGTCTTATGAAAAATCGCTGCAGTGATTTCCTTTGTCTACATATGATTTTCTTTCTGTGGTAGCTTATAAATTGTGTTTGTTTGAAATCAGTTCTCTTTGGGATTTTTTTCAAACATTTCTGATGTTTATTTTATCACTGTATGTATTTACACCAATCAGCCATTGCATTAAAATCACAGACAGACTAGTGAGTAGTATTGATCATCTTGTTGTAATGAAATGCTTTGCTCTAAACCTTGTGTTCTGGTATTCATGAGGATGTTACTTTGACACGTACCACCCACCTAAACATCGTTGCAGATCATCCCTCCCATGGCAACGACACTCCCGGCCTCCCCCAGCAGAACAATATACTCTACCGCACCACAAAACTGCTTAGGAACGACTTGAGGAAGACGGCCAAGTCCCCAAGACATTGACCCGCCCACCAAACTCCACAGATCCCAGCCCTATTGAGCATTTGTGGGATCTGGTAGAACAACCCTAGTCAATGGAGACTCTACCCTTTAAATCAATCGGCCTAAAGGATCTACTGCCAGTGTCCCAGTGCCAGAGAGCACAGGACACCCTGTAGGTCTGGTGGCCAATGGATCAGAGCTGCTTTGGCTGCTTTAATGTTGTGACTGATTGGTGTATACTTACTGTGTTAATATTTATTGTCGTGAAAGATAGATTTTGAATTGCCACAAATTATTTTCCACACATGCATTCAAATTCAGTAGTAGATTAAGCAGCAGGGTGTATAATACAGTGGTCTCTTAGTGAACCTTTGAAGAGGGGCAATTACAATAATTACAACAGCAAAGCATCAGCAAATGGAAAATGTGTCAACAGTTTAAATTCAGAACACTATCAATTGATTTAGATTGCATATGAAAAAAGCTGTTAAAATTCAAATCACATCATGTTGATGCATCTTTGGGCTGATTTAATAAACTAATAAAATGTAACGGTGTCCTCATGTATGTACATCAGCGACCCTGCATTCTTATAACACCTTGTTTTGTGCGCCTTCGTTCTCTTGGCGTCGTCAGTAGTAAACTGATGAGACAAACGGGTCAAAAGAAATTAAAGAAATTGGTCAGTGCATCTGCGTCAATGATGGAGGGAACACTCCGTCACTGTGCTCTCTGCTTCACCTCCCATCTTTCACACAGCCATCTCCTCCACGGTGGAAAAGAAAAAAGTTCTCCAGTGGATTTAGGGGTTAGCCACACCTCGCTGCATTCACCCTTTTCACTGAGCTGTCACTGATTGAAGCTCATTTGCATATAAATGGACAACTAATTCTCTCGTCCTTAATAGTGCTTGGTTGAAAGATTTCAACACAAAAGAAAACAGCTTTCGCAAAGTTTTTTAGTCTTCATGTTTGACCTCAAATTAAAGTCTTTCAATAAAAACTTTGAAAGGGGCTCAATGAAGATGCTGTTATTGTGTTTGCTTCTCCATCTTGATAGAGGAGGTAATGAGATTGCAGTAGTGGAAGGAGTCCAGACAGACTGTGCTAGTTTACAGTGTTTCTGGTTGCTTCTGTCTTCCTCTTCTGTCCTCCAGAGTGCACAGCAAAGATGTTTGGGGACAGATGGATCGGCCTCTTCCTCAAACAGTTTCCAGTCTTATCTCCAATCTGCCCATCAAAAGCAGTGGGTGGGGGTGAGGGTTAAATAATGGCTGGCAAACGGGAAGATCCATGAGACTTTGGCAAATAGATGGACTGCTCCTCTCCTCCTCACCCCTCTGCTCCACCCCTTCCCTTTTCCTGACATCCTCTCTTTCCTCCCCTCATCTCTGACTCATATCCTCTCTGCATTCCTTCTCCTCTTGTTCCTCGCCCAATATCCTCTGGGTCTTTTTTCTTTGTGCCTTTCTTCATCCAAACTAATTTTATTTTGCCTCTTGTAAACAGCTTTGGCAGTTATTTTTCAATAAATTCAGAAGCTTCTTATCACTATTTTTTGCCATATGGTGACACTTGTGGTGTTTTTAACCCATTTATTATTATGAAGCAGGGCACAATGTTTCTTTTTAGGTTGAAAAGATGCCAGATGATCCTAAAGCTTGTTAATCGTGTTGTAGGAACCATTGTTTCATTATAAAGCATGTTAATGTTTCTTCAACTTGGTCTAGTAAACCGAAGCAGCAGTATTTGTTTGTACTTCCACTCCAAGTACTTCATAGTAGCAAACTAACCTTGCAGTTTGCGCTGAAATTCCAGTGAACAAACACTTGTAAACCTATGAACAGCAGGTGTAACCAGCTACTGAACTTATCCACTTCATTGCTCCATGACTGTGTGTTACTCTGCCCCATCCCATCATCTCCAGGTACCAATACACACCTGAAACTCAGTTCCAATCCTGCAACTTCTCATTACTACATGTTTAGCGGCATCATTAAGAAAACTCAAGAGGGAAAGTGATAGTGAGACAAAGATTGTGGAGATGTTGTTTCTTTGATCTGATAGTTGTAGCTCAAGTTTATTGGCTTACACCCTCATCCTACCAGCAGACCCCACAACTACACTTGTGTCATTTCTCACAGGTGTTTCACTGTATTGCTCCAATTTTCATAATTTGTAAGTTCATTTCTTCATTTCCTCATCAACAATTATTTTCTGTTTATTTAACAATAATAATGTATTGACTGTAGTTAAAAGCACCCAATTCCACCTCTGCAGTTTTAATCCTACTGGACCCCAACACCCACCAGTGGGTTTAAAAGTCCTGTTCACTGTAAAAAAAAAATAACAAAGTGTATTCATTTATTTTGAAATCAGAACCAAAAACTGACAGTCCATGAACTACTCATCTGTGACGAGCTGTTTGGTTGAGAAACCTAGCCAAATTCAAGTTTAAAATATTGTAGTATTTCTTCAAAATTGCTTTTTTCTACGTCTCATATACAAATTTGCAACAAATAGACAGTTTGTTCAAAACAGATTCTGTTAAAAGACATCTATTCTTCACTGCGCAATTGTGAAGCAATAGATGGCTCAGTTACGATCAGCAGTCATGTGATGGGAACTATTCAGTCCGACTGGGTTGAACTGCAGGCTGTGTACTAGAACAGAGAGGACAAAAGTATGGAGGCAAATTAAAAATTTAGGTTGCAAAATATCGAAAACATTTAATGTCACTTTTTAATTTCAGTGTTGGTGAAACCTGTGGACACTTAAAAAATGTTTTACATGTTGATTCCAGATTTTTCTAAAATTAAATTTTCGGATAAATAATTACAAGAAATGTGAATTTCACAACCAATCTGATTTGGTGTTACTGAAATTTAAACATTTAAATATATCACAAATAATGTTAGCTTAAAATGACTAAAAACTAAATGACACCAGAATCACAGGATGGTAAACAAGCTTTTACATGCTAATGTTGATTGTATTTCGACTTGTTTCGAAGAAAGGTATGTATTTTCATATTACATAATATACAAATATACTTTATTTTTTATTGAAGTGATAAAATAATATTTTATTCAGATTCTGTTAATATTTCTGCAAGGATGGCTGTTTGCCATAGCAGTTTATTGTTTGGGTCAATAGAGCCCCCAGTCAACATGTCCTTGAATGTCAAATATGTTGAATAAATGAGGGTTAACGCAGCATTTTGATAAAATTCCACACCATTGATTGAATAGGAAAGAAGAGGGGAGGAAGAGAGACCTTTGTGGCAAGAAATATGATAACTGACCTTTTTGTGTCTCTTGTAATCTCTCCTCTCTCCGTCATCAGTCTCTCTGACTACTTTATTAATCCTCTATATTAGTTTGTCAGTGTCAGCCCTCCACCTTTCTCCTTCCATTTGCTCCCCTTTTCAAACTCTCATCTCCCATTTTGTGTTTTTCATCGCAGTCCGGCATCATTATTTGTGCTCACAGTTGCTGGAAGATTTAGATTTTCTGCAGCGACAGATTGCTTTTCTCTGCAAAACAATGATTAATGATGCACCTTTCCTGAGTAGGCAGAGATGGTGTGGACGCCCCAGTTTTGAAGAAAATTAACTGCATCAACAAGCTTTCACTCACAAATGCTCATTACCTCGTCTCAACAACAAGACTTTCACCTTTTCCTTATCCGATGCTCCTCCCTCCTCCTGTTTGGTCTTTTTATTTACTCTTTCTCAGTGTGATGTGTGAGTTGGCAGATTTTTTTTTTATGGAAGACAGACTGAATTTGCTAGTAAAAAATACTTTTCTACACATGTAGACATGCTTAATTTTGAGTTGATTAAAAGAGAATGCTTGTACAGCTTGTGTAGCAACTCTCATCTTGCATAGTGTGCAGATAATTGTAATCCTATTAGTGGCTAAAGGTGTCCATTTCCTGTGGATGAAGCAAATAACCAAACCGTATGAGACTGTGAGACATTTTCAGCTCTTTTTTTGCAAAATTGTCTGTAGTCATTCCCCAAGTGTCACTTCACCTGAAATTGCACTTAGAGTGGTGTAGTGTGTCGTTTCATATAAAGCTAAAGTTGAAGAGCAAATTGGTGGGGCAGACTGTTCCAGACATTGATATGTAACATCGCTGGCTTCATAAATCTGTCATTGAGACATAAATCACTTGTGTAAAGTTTTCTCACAGCTCATTCACATATACACACAGTACATGTGATATTTGTAACAAAGAAGAGATTAGGCAGTACCTCAAATGATTTATAGTACATAAAGATGCACTAATAAATAAAATAATAAACTGGCAAAAAAAAAAAAAATGCCCAACTCACTCGGTTTTGAGATACTCATGGATCCTTCTGCTGTCTGATGCTGCCAGTATTTAATCAACTCAGAGGAAAAACTCCTACAAACAGCTGGAATCAACACACTAAACTTCAGGTCCAGTATTTTTACAAAACCTGGCTTACATTTGTATTTACTAAGTCTCATTATTCTGACATGTTAAAATCTGTCTTCATTAAAGTAAAGCTTCATCTGTATGGACAGTTTAGTTTATAAAGAAAATGAGAAAGGTGTTTTGGATTGTTTTTCAACTGATATTTGTGTTGAAATGTGGGGAAAATCTTCCCTAAATTGCTTCTCACAAATTTTAGTTAAGTTGCTTGTGTGTACCTGTTGGTTAATGTGATGGCATGCAGTTCAGACTTGTGCCGTGTTGAAAATGACACGGCAAGCTTACTAGGTTTGACCTTATAAGATCGCTGTATCATTCTGATGCCATCATGACTGTTATTACTCATTTGCTTTCACAACTTTTATGGAGCAGTGATCAAGGAGCTCATCAGACATGAAGCCGACACATTCGGATGCTGTTAGATTGATGGAAAAGTATGCATGTCTGAATAAGACTTTATACATGGGTTGTTCCTCCAGCAGGTGAAATTACATTATTTCCTGCAGTTCGCTGCGCCTGTAAGATGAGGCCTCAGGTAGAAGCAGAGTGGAGAGTATATAGCTGTAAGAATGTGGGCATGAAACTGAGCCTAGCTTTCTACATACACCTCTTACCGTGCAGATTTTGGTTTCATTATGAAAGCTGCTTTGTCTGTACTTTTGCTTAAAAATGTGTATATGGCAGCTGGCATTTGTATGTGTAATGCACCTTCTCAATGCAATGTAGGATTCACAGCATGTGCACATCAACATATACTGTATGTCTGTTTTAGTTTTTTTATTTGGTGTGCCTTGCTGTGTTTTATTCAGGCTGGTGAGTCTTGGTGTCTTTCTTTAGATTTTATGAGTTGAGAGCATTGCTGAGTTATAACTCTTCATTTGCCCAGCCAGCCTCCAAGGTAAACACATCTATAAGCTTCAGCAGCCTTTGGTCTATGTAATGTTAGCTTTGGGTCTGGCTCCCGCACATTGCTCAAGTTAAGGCTAATGCTTCTGACTGCGCCTTAGACTTAGCAGGAGCACTAACATCAACACCATAAGCCCTCACCACCTAATTAAAATCAAGTCAATTTCCACCACAACCCACGTTTTCATCTGTGATTCCTCAGGCTTGCCAGGACCCGCAGTGATGGCATGTTGTGATGGTGTTTAGTGTGAAACCCGTTAAGTATTTGTCTTGGGCTACCGAGGATAGATTTTCTTACAGCAAGAAGGCTTGTGATGGGATGTTAATCACCTACTTTCCCTCGAAATCCTCCCTGAGCTACAAGTCGCCATGTTGGTCCAAGACACAATGAAGACTTCACTTGTGTCCATGTGTGACATCTCAGTGGTTTCTGTGGAATCTATAGTCTTAGCAGTTTTGCCGAAAGTGTCATTTTTAGTTGATTTTCCTCGAGCTTATGGATTCCCAAGCAGTCTGAGTAGATGTGTTGTCAGTGAAAACAGTTATTGGGTGTCAGACTCGGCATATAAGGCAGTTGAAGAGTGTGTTTGGGCAAAATGCTAATAGGGCGTTAAGTGGATAGATTCTTAAACACCAACCAATTCCATTTTATTTGGTCATAAGCCTAATTTGACCAAATCCTAAATTGCTCCAGGCCAATGTTATATATTCCCAGTGAAACACATTAGTCTATATGTACACACACCAAGCACTGTATAAGAAGCACCACACGAAAACTATGTAGGGCCTCCCTTGTAGTCATATATATATATATATATATATATATATATATATATATATATATATATATATATATATATATATTCAAAGATTTTCATTTTGCTCATGTTAATATTTAGCTCAAAGCACTGCTGATTCTACCTGATCTTTAGACTCTGCATTTCAAAAATAGAATCTGTTACACTTAGTTTCATGTAAACCTAGCTCTGTTGAATTCAGTGTTTCTAACATTTTTTTTCTTCTCTTTGTGTCTCTCTTTCATTTTCCTGGTTTCCTTGATGCTGCTTGACAATGACACTTCTTCAATCGTCTCCATCAGGTGAGAAAAATCCATCCTTACTTTGCTACACATGTACTGTGAAGAGTTTATTGTTATACAGCAAAGTATGTTTCCTTTCATCCGCTTGATATGGCAGGAGTAAAAATGTACAATTTCCATCATTCCACAAATTGTGGAAAGGGGAGCGGAAGGAAGCCGTGGAGGAGAGGAATGAGGCAGATCTTTCCGTACTGCTCTGTTCAGCAGGGGATTAAAATAATATTTAGACAGCGAATGACTGTATCTGTCTGCATACCAGAGGTAGCAATAGAGCAGAGCTACAGAGAGGTGAGCAGGTGGAGAGAAGATTGAAGACATTCAGAAACTGAAGTGGAATGGATTTTTTATTTTTTTTGCATTGCCGTGGTAAAAAGTGACATCTTATTTCCCCCCGCCCCATTTAATGGCCCACAATCCCTTGAGGCGCCGAATGCTCACCACAACCAAGCTCGCTGTGTCACTGTTACTGACATTTAGTACATTTTCCATTCCATTCCTCTGATCTTCAAAAAATCCAGGGCCACACTGAGAATCCAGCTTTCACGGCTCAGCAGAGGACCGTAGATAAACCTAATGTGAAACGGCAGCATGATAAAGCTCAACGAGGGGGGAGCCTTCTAAAGGAAGAGACGAGTTTTGCGATGCAGTGTTCATCTTTTTTTTAAACTCGTGGACATAGCATTGATAAAACCCTGCGCGTTTTGAAAAAAAATCTGCTGAGCTCTCCAATCAAACGCATACTTTAAAATGCTTGTTAAGTGCATGCAGAATTTGATGGCTCAGGATTGAACCCAGTTTTGGTTATGTATCAGCATATAGCAGCAACTTTGATCCAGTATGGTTGGTAGTAGAAATACATGCTGAAATTGGAACTGCTGGTGGTAGCCTGGTCCCTGTTGTCATTAGCACATCATTGGTACCAAGAGTTTGACAATCAAACAACCGTGAGAAACCCATGACAGTGTGATTGACATCTGGGGTCTCTATAAATTGTGCAGCGTGCCTGGGTGGTCCTGCCTATTTGGTGACTTTGGGTAAATGAGCGCTGCTGGAGCTTGCATGTATGTGAGTGAGGAGGGCGTTCCTGTCCACTCGTCACATCCCCTCTGAGAGTCGGGGGCACATCTGTGACACACTCCCTGCCCTGGCATCCTGCCAGACCTCATGCTTTTCTTCTCTCCTCCCTCCCTTCTTTCCCCTTCCTCTGGTTTTGCTTGTTTGTCACTTTTTTCGTGGCAATTCTTGCTTTGTTTTCTTTAATATCTGCCTCTATTTTCTCCTCTCCATGCATGTGATCTTCTGGCACTAATGCCATCCTCATGGGCACCAGAAATATCCCTGCCTTTTAAAGTATCACTTGCTTTATCTTGCTTTCTCTTGCTCCTAATTTTTCATTGAATACAAGTTGTCTCCAAGCCCAATCTGTTTTTCACTCTTCCAAGTTTGGCACTTTACAACTCCTTCCACATGCTGGGTTGTTCTCTTCATCATGTCTAAATTAGACAGACTGCCCCTTACATAAAGAAATAGTTACAAGCCTATGTATAGTTTCAGTATTTTCCTTGTTTCTCTAACTGGTTGTAAATTTAGTCCCAAGCAGTTTCTGGGCGCTTTCTCTCCTGTCACATATTTACTCACTTTGGGCTCATTTATCACTGCAATATAAAGTCCTGTGAAAACAGCACAACCATGGCTACAAAGTAGAAAGAACTCAAAAATATATTTTGTGTGGTATAATAAACTTATTTTACCATATATCATAAAAAAAAAAGAAAAAGCAAAAGTTGATTTTTAAAAAGTTGAAAAACCTGGAAGAAACATGTACGGCATTTTACCAAGTGTAACAATATTGGGGAAAAATGGTTGCTCTTCAGACTATTAATTTTTAGTACTTCTACTACGTAAACACAGCCTGCAGTTCAGTTGAAAAGTACCTGAAATTTTGTGAAGCGACCAATGGAGACGTGTACAATGAAAAGATTTGATTTTAAGCTTAGTTTTGATTGTTTTACCTGATGACACCGGAAGTCACACATGAATTTAACTACCATCACAAAGTTAAAAATAGGACCATTCTTCCTGTTTCTATAGTTGCTGTGGTACTTGCTATGATAAATGGTGTCATTTTTTTTTTCTTTTTAATAACTTGTCATTCAAACCTGCTGACATGCTTTTGGGTTTCAGAAGGTTAAATGCAATTCTAGGTCAAACTGGAAGCTATTAAGTCTTAAATGTAGTTCTTTTTTTTACCTGTAGCACCCCATGTACAAGATTCCATTCTGGCTTTGAAGCTGCGACAGCTAATACTCACTCTTTTCTCACTGGCATTGCCTCTACCTTTCTTTCCTGCCACCCTCACCTGCCTCTGTCTGCCTACAGCTGAGCTCCCCTGCCTTGTTAGATGTCCCCCAGGCTAACTGCTCCACAGACCCCATTTCTGAAACAGCCACTAGCAGAACTCTGCGCTCATTGTAAGTCAAACAGGAAAATCCAAGCTGGTGCACATGAGAGTTGGAGCTGTGAGCTTAAATCCCACCCTTTCTTTTGCTGGTCATTCACCAAATATCTAGAATGACTCCACATTTCATTTGATTACAGATGAATTCCTGAACTGCCATGCACCTATATACTGATAGATACAAGCATGGAGCTTTTAAATGGTGTCTGACTGAACTGTAGTAGTAGTAATAGCAGCGTGATGTGGGAGAGGACTTCAGACTTGACCTCTACTATCTGACATAAAGCTGTAACTTGTAGTCTGGATGTTTGTCAGGGTCATCACAGTGAAAAGTGGAGCTCCTGACTTTTTAGCTGCATGAGTCTGGGTGCATTTGCATGGCTGTGCTTAAACACATGATCAGGCACAATGTGAACTGCTGACAGTGATTACTGGCTGATTCCCTGTCTGTCTGTCTGTCTGTCTGTCTGTCTGTCTGTCTGTCTGTCTGTCTGTCTGTCTGTCTGTCTGTCTGTCTTTCTGCCTGGAGTGAAGGCCTGCCCTGCTCCACTCTTAGCCTCATCCTCAACTTTGGCTGAAATTCTCCCATGGCTGAGCGACACACTGCTCTGCTCTGTTCTAGTCTAGTCAACATTTTTGTTGTAAAAGTAAAATGGCAGGGTTTCTTAATACTTTGTTCTTTATTTAAAAAGCAGTGAGAGTGTAAACATCTGCTCTGGTTTTCTTTGTTCATTTTCTATCAAGAAGTAACATAGCATACTTTTCTATTAAGAAAGACATAAATGTAGAATTTGGATGCTTTGAAATGCTTAAATAAAGCAGAAAAGGAAAGTTATGGCTAGGAAATGGTCCGGCCATAAACATTTGGCAACCTGTTCCCTTACAACAAAATGAATATTGGGCGTTTACAGTTGATTTTTAATGAAGTCGTGTTTTTGTGTTGCCCAAAATTAGTCAAATGGAACCATTTTTGTGTTGTCTGTCTATCTTGTGAGAAGCAGCTGAGATGAAGCTGTGACGCAGTCGGGGCAGGGAGGGAGGTGTGTCTGTCCGTCAGTGTGTCGTCACCACGGTTTGGAAGTAAACCTCTGCGGAGGATTAAGGCTGTGAACGGGCAGCCGAGTTCTCAGACCTGGGCTTGCTCCAGCCTCAGCCTCTGCCGTAATATACTGCTGTTTGAGAAAGTGTTGAACATGTCTGTCTGTCTGTCTGTCTGCAAACAGATTCAGCACATTCTGTGTTCATGGGTGTGTTCACTTTAATTCATCGGCACAAACTGAGCAACTTTTTCAAACGCAGAATTACAGCCCTTTCACTCCCAGTGCTCTTCACATGGTTCACTGGGTTTCATCCTGCTCATCGTGCTACAGTCTTGGGACACTTCAGATATATACGAGCGCTAGACGAACACACAGCACATGGTAAGATGGCACGCATATGGCTCCACATGGACATGTGCACTTGCAAGGCATGAATGCAAAGACAGGAGTACAATGCGGAGTAACTCATCCATGTCTGCGCAGACACTCAAGCTGTTTCTGGGTTCCTCAAGTGTGTGCGTGTGTTAAGATACTGGCATACATACAGTATGGTTTGTGGATGAATGAGTGCATGCAATTTATTCATAGGTTGAATGCATCTCATTCTGTTTCTGTTCTTTTATTTTTGGATGATTACATAGTAGTTACTCATATTTTAATTAACTAGGTAAAATTGAGTGTTTTTGCTATGACAGTTTGCTGCTTTGAGTGTTGAGTTAATGTCTTGTTCATACCAAATGCACCACGCTGGTTGTAAGTGTGCGTGTGTGGAACTGTCTGCATGTCTGGCCTGGAGTCAGCTGTTAAGGGACGCAGGGCTGGATGAGCTCTGCCTCATGCTGACCCAGAAACGACTGCAGACGTGACCACCAGTGACTGCTATCCCATTGGCCCTCAACCCTGAAATTTTGCAATGTGTAAGTGTAATTAGATTTTTATATGTGTAAAGCAGAGGAAATGTAGTATCCAGATAAAACTCAATGTGTGCACATAATAATAATAATAATAATAATAATAATAATAATAATAATAAAATTAATAATAGTAATTGTGATAAAGGGGAACAAAGTGATGATGCATTTTGTTTTTAAAAAAAAAAATGCATCTTTAGTTGTTTTCTTTCCTTTATTTCTATGTGGTTTATTGGGTTCAGATGTGTGTGTGTGTGTGCGTGCATGTGTGCGTGCGTGCGTGCGTGCTCTCTCGTCCTGCTTCTAAAATTAGATCGGTGAGCAGATGTGGTGTGTGTCGGTGTCTTGTTGTGTGCATGTGTTGCCAAATGTATTCATCTGCATGAGCAAGGCTTTATGTCTGTATTTATGCATTCACACAATATCTTGAACGCATCTTGAGTAAGCAGTGTGATGGGGCAACAAAAGACAGGAAAGTGGGTCAGTCATGCCCTCTCCAGGCATGATGGATGGATGGATGGATGGATGGATAGAAGAAAATTACTTTAGGTTCATTTTGGTGCCTCAAAAAGTATGACTTAGAAAAATAAATAAACATTGTTATGAAGAAAGGATGTTAAGAAAGTGATAACATACAAGGAGATGAGACGAGAGAACAGGAGAAAAGATTTAGTTTTGTGATGAAAATAAGAGGACATCAAAAAAAGGATAAATTACACAATATACAATATGCTTTTGTATGGAGAACTACTGTCACACAGCAAAAACAAGGAAACAAAGAGTCACAGTTTTGTTGTTAATTTTGACAGCCAAAAACATATGTCTGTGTAGCTGTGAAGTTTTATTTCTGTGAAAATAGTCCCTTTCTATCTTAAAATGGCTTAGAAATACCTGTACACCGCTGCTTTCTCTAGATCTGTGTAGTTCCTACCTGTCACCTAATCCACTTACCGCTCAAGCACACCAGCTCACGTACCACTCTGCTCAAATACTGTAAAAGCTAGTCTATACTACATAATGACAAGTTTGTAATATTGAAGCAATTCAGAGAATGATGATATGGAAAACCCCTCCCTGCAAGTTGACAAGACTAGTTTCTTTGTTTTTTTACATATAAAACATGAGAAATCTGAATCTATGTTCTTGAATCATCACGTCGGCAAGCCATCGCATTGACGGCTTGTTTTGCTGATGATGTGATGCTCATGATAGGTCCTCTAGCATTCGGGGTGAATCCGAATGTTCGGATCTCAAAATAAATATTCGGATACCACCGTCACAACCAAATATTTGGATATTCGGATATTCGGGTCCAGTCCTACCATCTACACAGTTTTTAGCTTTAGTATGTACATTCTGTACATAATTACGCCTTTATATTTTTATATCTCTATATATCCCTTGTGTGCTCTGCTCTTACCTCTTACTTTTGTATATTCTGTATGGTTAATATGGGGCTGGTTTCTTGAATTTCCCTCGGGAACAACAAAGTACTTACCCACCTACCTAAATTTCTAAGTTTTGGGGAATTTGTTAAATAAAACAATGAATTTAAAGATGATATTTAAGACTCTGGGAAAACATGAAGAGACTTAATTATTTACGAAACAAATCTCTGTACTTTTACTTTAGAAAAAGCATGAAACAATGGCCTCTGAAGTTGAAATCAAATCAGCTCAGAAGACTGTAAAGACAGCACACACTGTCCCTCACTCTCCCTGATCCTGAGTGACATGTGCCCCCTGGTGGCAGAGTTAATGAGCTTGCCCTCGGACCTGAGGTGAGGCCGACCGTGGCCGACCCTGCTTAATCATAGAGAATAACCGACTCTTCCCCATGTGGCCAATTAGAAGCCAGGAAACGTGTGATGAGGACACGGAGTCCCAACAGCTGGTTGTACAATCGTAGACAGACTGGAGAAACGTGCCTTGCTCTGGCTCTGAATGTGAATACAATTAGCAGAAACCTCCCACGTGGCTCTTGATTTGCATCTCTTTTTCACTTATGCTCTATTATCTGATGTTTTCCTGCATTGCTGTGCTGTTTCACCTCTTTGTCCGCACCCCTTTGCTCCGAACATGACTCTAATTTCTCCATTTGTCCTCCTGTTGTTTATGTTATTCCTCCCTCACCTCACCCTCTCCCGCTTCCTCCTCCCCCCCTCCCCAAGCTGTGACCAGTGGTTGGTCTGTCAGTGCAGCGGTTCACCCACTGTGGGCCTGGGGTGACTTAGCACACTGCCTCTGATTACACCCCAGCAGTTGCCCATTTATCTTGCTGCGAAATGGAATAGAGGTGGAGAGAGGCCAGAACATATTATGGTAATACATCTCAGCACCGTAAAGGCCTAATAAACAGGGAAATTTTCAGCTTAGTCATACGTTTGTGCAGTAATTCATCTGCAGCTTTGCTAGTAATTTGCTGAAGGTCTATGCTTGATTTTTATTTTAGTGTGACATCTTTGCTTTGGCTTGGCTTTTTTACTGAGATATTTTTCCTTGAGTTACATATTATTTATATACAGATTTCTTGTGCGTCTTTGTCTGCTTTCACCTGTCATCGTGCTGCGTAAATGTAAATTTTAATCTTAGTAAAAACTTTTTAGAATTAGAAGTTGACATTTAGATTGATACTTCCCACAAGGAATATCCATCAGCCTATGAAAACTGTTGTAAAATGCCTTTTTGTAGAGCTTTTTATGTCTAGAAAAAAATAACCTTGATGAATTTTTTTTTTCTAAATGCATTTGATGCTTTAATCATATTTATAAAAGCAGCGCTGCCTTGCTGCATTTATTGACAGACTGGCTTTTCATTTTTGCTGACACACGTCTCTTTGGTTGTGTTTGGGCATGAAGAGCACTTTGCAAAATGACATTTGAAGTGTGTGAATGTCTACATTTGCAGTGTCCCAGGATCTGCCTTATCAGTGTGTAGATGTCTTCCCTGAACACACACTGAAGCTTCTACCACCAGATTTGTCACTTACTGAAAGCACACTACTTTCTATCCATATGAGCCCTTAATGACTAATTTTCAATTTAGTGTAAAACTTCATAACATCCTCACCTTTGTGGTGATTTTTGTTCTTCTTCCAGTCTACCTTTCTTGCAGCCTTGTGCTCCTAATCTCTTAATTTCTCTCCCTGGGTTAAAGTTCTGGTCGGCTTTCTTGGCCGGGGGACCTCTTTAGAATCTGGGAACCAATCAACTTCCCTGTCACAGGAGACTAATACTCCCATTGGTCTTGAAATGTCGCCTGTCAATGAGGAGAGGCCATGATGGAGAGGTAATTACCTCCGAAATACTTGTGTCCCACTGGCTTATGCATCAGTCAGTCAATAATCTCATCATTAGGTGAGCAAATCCTGACCTTAGAGAAAGTTTTCATCAAGGAAACCCTCTAATTTAGTGTTAATGATGGTTCACTTTGCTTCTTTTTTTGCATTCTGTGGAGCGTATAAAGGACTTGTGATGGTTGCTTTCCATCCTCTCTGCCAATGGCTGATAGATCCTCTCATTTACAAGCCTCTCTGGAGAGATCTTCAATTGTAGAGGCTTATACAGATTGTCGGCATCGTCAAACGAATTTTAATAACATAGAACTTATTGCATTGTTCAGCACCCACATAAATCAAAATGCAGGCACTGTATTATTGTTTATAGTGTCCGAGTCCTTGGCGAGTAGATGCTGATGTTTGTCATGTCAGACAGGTCCTCGTGTTGTGTAAATACCGACTCTACATCACTCACACCAATACAGCACACACACACTTATATGGTCAGACCCATAAAAAGTCACGTGTTGGCTTCTCTGCTGTCAGATTGCAGAAGGGAAAATGACACCTCCGCTGCTGCCTTTTTGCCGCTCTGTGTGTTGAAATAAATCCTCTGAGGATTTCTTTTTCCCTCTTGTGGACGACTACGATCAATGAAAGCAATCTAGAACATAGTAAACAGGCAAGCGGCTCCAGGACACACAACCATATAGACAAGATGGAAAATGTGTCAGAGTTTTAGCCCTGACTGTGTTGGATCTGGTGTTTTTTCTATCTCGACTCAACAAGGCGCAGAGAGGATAAGACTTTGTTTTTGTTGTTCCACACCCATGCTGACAAGACCGTTCTGTGCTTTTCCACAGTCTTTTCTGCAAATTGAACCGTAGCGATGCACCAAATCTGAGACTTTGGCCTGCGTGAGATGAGGAAAATCAGTGATGTGTGACAAGATTGTATAAGATTGCAATGACAGTATGACTTGTGAGAATTAATATGATATTGAAGTGTACATTTTACATATAGATTTGTTTTGTCTTGCTCCTTAATAACAAACATTGTATAGCCTACGCTCACTGAGTTGAGAAATACATTATTTCAAACAACCTGCACATAAATACCCAACAAATGAAACTGAACGTCATCTTAAATAACACATTAGAATTATAAGAAAGCTTTACCTGATTGGCCAAACAGTGTAATTGCTTTTCCTGTGTATACAAGGCTTTGTCTGACATGACAAATAAAATGATTTCTCTTTTTCTTTGCATTTCAGACAGTCATCTACTATGTATTTCTTGCGCATATTCCCATTGCAATGATAAAAACAGCAGTCAGCACCATCACATACCGGCCTCTCTGAGGATTTTAAAGTAATTCATTACTGAAGAGCTATGACGGTGAATTCTTCCTGCATTTCTTCTCTCTTTAGATGGATGAAAATTTGTCCAGCAATTTCTATAACAATTTTCCAAAAAGCTCCAATTTATATTTGATTGGGTGCTGTTGTTCCGAGGTTTTACTGGCTGCGTTGAGGCAAACAATATTGTTGACCAAAGTTGATTGCCCTCTGAAAATGTAGACTTTTTTCCCCCATTCTGTAAAAATCACATCCAGGTATGTTACTTCAATGTCTGAGTACATTTATGCCTCAATTTAGATCTCCAGTGCCTCATAAAAGCATTGATTGAAAAGCTGGGTGCTTCTGCTCCAGTGGCTAATAGAAAACTCTTTCATCCCCATGTGCTCGCAAGAAATTATGTGCATGAGTACAATGGTAACTATACTGCAGTTTCTAACAAATACATTGAAATATACATGATGCCACTAGAAATTCTCACTCGCTGGCAGTAATGTGAAAAAAACCATCACATCTCAGGATGCTTCAGAGTCTCTATACATTTTGATCAAATTTGACAGAGAACGTTCTGTACCTCGGGCACACAGAATCGATTAAATGATTGAATCACCTGTATTTGTGCTGTATAAATGGAAAATATTAGTATATATATTGCTGTATATCCATGTAATTTTCATATATCACTTGCAGGGGAAATTCATTGTTTTGAAAACTGTGAAGGGTTGATAGTCGGACTTATTTTTAAGCTCTTTAAATTACCATGACTTTCCTGTTTGTGACTCAATTTGAATGATTATTTACCCTCATGTCTTTGTTTATATGATATTTCACTCGCTTTATGACTTTTCAAGCAGTATTTTAAATATGGAGCAGGTGCACAGCTTCCAATTCTTATACATTCTGACTGATTATGTTGCAATGGAAAGCACAGTTATGTAGAAAGTGGTAAATAATCCAGTGCTGCTCGTGATCTTTGTGCTTTGTTTTTGTAATACCCTGATAGCCCAGAGGGGGGCAGCAGACCATGCCTGGCTGTGACCCATCAGCACCTTCCACCACATTCAGTACTCATCTGGCAGCTGTTGCTATGGATACAGAGACCGGCCATTGCTGTGATGCAAGCCACATCTAGCAGGGGAACATAGGGGGTAGTGTTGAGCTCAGAGACAGGGTTGTTCACTCTGACACACATACACCTGTCTGCTCTTTGAATGCAAATCTGAATCTCTGCAATGTGCTTTGGGATGTGGACTCCTTATTCAAAGAGCTATGCATAATAGGGTTTTTGACAACTGCCTTACTGGAAAACTTGAAGGGAAAAATATTCTTGCCGTCTGAATTTGATCATCTTTCTCAGTGGGCTGCGTAATCTCTGCTGGTGTCCATAGGCTTCATTGTAATTGTGTAGTTCTCAATGGGCATCTGGGTCCTGCACTATCAAGCATAAGTCAATGGTCATGGCTCAGATTTGGCTCTCTCTGCCCGTCCTTTAATCGTCATGTCATGATGCTAAGCTCTGATCAGCGGTGATGCAAATGTTAACTGTAGAGAGCTGCTGCTGGTTGAATCAATTAAATGCTGATTAGCCTTGATGATCTGATTAACCAGAGCCATGAATAGACTGTACACTTAAGAGATGATTACTTAAGACATGACTTTGGACAGCTTGTGTACAATGCTAAATTTAACTTGTAGTAGACCATGTTGGAATGGCATTTAACTCTAAAGTCCTCTTTCTGTACTATGTCCCACTTCAGAGCTACTAAATTTAACAATAAACATCCTACTGAAAGAGAAATTTAGTTCTAATCATAGCTTCTGCCTGGCAACAAGCCCCTTGATGTTCAAAAGACAATTGAAGAGAGGAGAGAAGGAAAAAAAAGTTGTTTGTTACCTTGTATGCCAGACTGTTTGTGTATTCTACATGGATACAACACTCAGTGCCCAGCCAAACATGGTGGCACTGCCAAATCTGACTTGGCTAAGTGTAAAACAGGCTGGCACCCTAGCATATGACTGTGCTGTCTGCTTTGTCACTTAGACTGTTGCTTTGTGTTAAGAGGGCGATTGTGTCTCCCACTGCCCAGAGTGATGATCGAGGTTACAGTCAACATTTTTTATATGCCTTTGCACAAAGACCTTTTCAAACAGTGCAGGCTGGGACATCGTCAGTATTAACCAAACCGCTGGGACCTGATGATAGCGGAAGGTAAAAAGTTAAGGTCACCAAAGAGTTCACAGTTCATGCAGGGAGCATGAATGTGTACACAGTATTACGTGGCAATTCTTTCAGTAGATTTCACAGTTGTGCCATTTAAATGCAGGATTCATCCTCTGTGGACAACAAATATGGCAGTGACAGCCAATCTGATAGTTGTTTAGTTTTACTCTACATCTAAAATGTCAACTTCATGCTCAAATTAGTGGGAATTCCAGGGCATCACTAAAAAACAATAGATCTCAACTAGTACAATGGACTTGTGCGCCTTAAAGATACATTCAAAAGCTGTTTAGATGTTTCAGTCTGGACCGAGGGGAAGGACTAAAAATTGGAAATCCCTTCAGATTGAGTTAATATCTGTGTCCTGTAGTGAAATAGCCTTGGATTATTTAGTATGTTATAAACAGTAATTTGAAACAAATTCTCTTTCTGTATTTAGAAATGCACATAAAGCTTGTCAAACATCCATTACAGGGATAGTTTTGATAAAACTAATCAGCTCTTGGTAAGTTTTTGCCTAAGCCCAGGTTCATGAAGCCTCGGCTTCTTTTCAACTATACACACAGGTAAGATCAATGTCAGTCAGATTATACAAAAACATCTGTGTAGCATTAACGTAGTTGTGGGTTTTTAATAGCAAAGAAGTTACTGGAGCTTGTCACTAAGTAATGCCACTGCTTGTCTATAGTCTAAAGGGTCTGTACAAGTCGCCCGCCATTTCCAAATCAGCAGAAATCACTCAGACCTTTTCCTTTCTGCCCACGGCCGCCCTGCGAGCAGGAGGATCGAGTTTCAGTAAAGTTTGGTTTTTCCATGCTGTGAATACAGATGTCAACTGCCAGCGGAGGGTCTAGCTGGTGCCATGTCTGGCTATGCATGTCTGAGCAGGGCCTTGGCTGGCTGATCAGAGCTGAGGGGTGCAGGGGTGGACTCAATATAGGAGATGCCTAGAAAGTAGTGGGGCTTTCCACATTTCAGCTGTGTCGAAAACTCTTTTGATGTTTTGTCTGGCTTACTCCGATGCTCTGTGTGACAGAGTCCGACTCTCCCTCTGCCTCTTATATAAACCCTTTCTCCTTCACTTCCCTTCTGTCGTGGATTGCGTGTGTCTGTCTCAAAAACTTGTTTTAGGGAGCTTACAGTAAATCTATAACAGGTGGGCTATGTTTGAAGGATATGTCTTTTCTAATTATCTGTTTACGGCAGGATTTGGGTGGGCGGCCACTGAGCCAAATGGTCTCCCAACCTCATCCTGCTGCCTGTATGATACTTGTTTCGTGTGAGTCTCAAATGACACTACAAACGTGGTTGGATGCCTGGAGTTGGGCATTTGATATTTAAATCACATTGATACCAAATAAAGGAAGTAAACCAGGGTATGATTAGACATTGGAGTGAAACGAATGAGTCTGGAATTTATTTGAGCATACTGATTACACCTATGATGTCTTTAAGATTTTAAAGATGAAAAACAGCCAACTTCCCAGTTTTAGTTTTTTAGTTTTAGACATTCACTCCATTCTGATGGAAACTGTACATGTTGGCTTCATGTCTAATTTTGCATCCTGGTCACAGAGACTGAGCTTAGATTGATGGTACACACCAATATTTGTTGTAGGACCTGAGCTCCATCACAGCTGCCAGGAATGCATTAATATATTGTACATTACATAAAATCCAGTCTCAAATTAATGACAAATATTGCGGAAAATAGCTTTCTATGTCACTTTGATTTGTATGTCTAAACAAAGTCATAAAGAACATTAACTTTTGTGTGAATGACAGAATGCTGTCACTTTAACAGTCCGATAAAGCCGACCATGTTACGTATCCCATGTCTGAAAAGGGCTTATGTTTAAACTGATTTGCCATCATGTAGAGACTGTACCACAGCAGTCCAAGGCAATATAGTAACAGTTAATGGGCTTATGGTGTTAACACATACTTGGCTTTGGTTTTAAGGAGCTGAATAGCTGCCTTAAAGGCTTACAGGGAGGTGAGTCATGATCTTCTTGACCTTCTTGCACAAAAGATGGGTGAGAGATTGCTATTAGAGCATCCACAGATTATCGATCTCGAGGATGCCACATTGAACTGTTTTTGTACTATAGCTCAAATGAAACCTATTTGGAGCCAAAAAACTGAAAACCCACATATTGTGGGAGCACTTAAGCAGAGTAGTTTTAAAGTTGTTGATTTAAGAAGTGGACAGGAAAGAGAAAAGAGAAAGGAAATGTGGTGGAATGGTATTTCACCTCATACCAGTAACACAATATTAAGTTGGGTAGCTGCAAAAAGAGCTGAGTTGACTCCCGGACCTCATGCATACTTTGTTCCCAGCCAATACTTCTGCATGTGCCAATGAAAAGCTAGCCGTTGGTTATCTTCCATTGCTCATGAAGGCATCGAGGATATTGGTTGAGGTAGTGTACATTTTTAAAAAAAATAAAAGTGGATTTAGAAAAAGGGAGCAAGAAATCCAGGGAGTGAAGATAGAGGGGCTTGCTATACTGAAACTCCCCCTTACGGTTACCATGAACACAGAATTGTTTAAATAGTCCACATATAGTCACTTTCTATTTTATAGATACACCTACTATTAGATGCAAAATATTGACTGTATGTGCTGATCAGTAGACACCTTGAAGTTCTATGTCAGCCCTTGACAACGTCATAGTGCCTAGAAACAGAGGGCAGACAGATGGTGCTATCTACTTAATCGGCACGTCCCTACGTAATTACCTTTGCCTCATTTATCAGTGAAAGTGTCCTTCAGTGTGTTGTTATTCATACCGCCATGCCTTTGAAGGATGGCTGCTCATTTTTATGAAAGCATCGTTGTTTCATCAAGATAAGAATACACAAAGACAGACTGAGGGAACGAAAGAATCTACATAACTGGATTAAAGCTTATGCAGTAGCTCCTTGAGGTGCTGTGTCTTGCAGGCCTGCGATCAACTGCATAGAAGGCCTGAGTAGCTTTTTAAAGTTGTACACACTGTTCACACACTGTCAAGCTTAAAAGCTGCTTTGTAGCCTTTTCATTATTGTTTAGATTTCACCTGTAAATTTGAATATATTTTAATCAGCCAAGGGGAATACTATTAATTTTGAGCATTATGAGAATTGCATCCAGCATTTTTGGATCTTGACTATACATATTGTGCTTTTTGCTGAAGTACTGGTGTGCACTGATGATACACAGTTAAGTTTAGGTTTGTGTTGAAGGATAAGTGACCACTGTTCCTTTGCATGGATTAGTCAACTGTAACTGACCACGTAAGTCATGCTAACTGACTTTTTGAATAGTTCATCATGTTGAGAATATTATCTTGTCAAACATCTGGCTAAGCAGTTATTAAACGATACTATGGGTGTCATAGGTTACAGAGGCATACAACAATAGAGGTAAATGAACACAAATAGTTTGTCTTAACGATTCCGTGTGCTGACTTGTCCTGAAACACTGACGCTGCATTCAGTTTAATCAAATTTGTGGAAAAGTTGGAGTGCAATCAGAGGTCAAACTTATCTAAGAGGCAAGGCCATGAAAATGTAGGTAAGACACTGTGGATGCTGAACAAGCTGTCCAACTTTACAGGCTGCTTTGTAGTGTTTTTATCTTTGCAAATGCATCACAAATAAAAAAAGTCTTCGGAAACATGAATGATGAATTAAAGGATGTTATGCTGCCCCTATCTGTTTCTTGCAAGTCCTCAAATTTTATTAAGGAGCAAAACTAAATCATCAGAGTACCTCTGTTGTAACCCACTGGAGTTTCTGCACAAAGCAAATGCACTCATCTGTCCCACTCTGGAAATAGTGACTTTCAGTGATTGGCTGGTACTTGTGGCTGGCAGGACATTGCAACCATCAGAGTGACTGCAGATAGAAATACAGACGGCTGCATCAGAGCTAAAGTAGCAAATTTAACTTATTTTGCAATAATCAGTCAATAAAAATAATGATACCAATAACTGTAACAATGCCAAATATTGGCCTTAATAATTAATCGGGCCACTTATCAGCTCATCCCTACTGTAAAGGACATTAGAAAGGTTTAGATTTTTTAGAATATGTACTGGTTGTTGCCAATATCACCTAAACTCTTCTCTGCAGTGCTCATAACTCCTTATCTCTGGTCCCTTTGGGTGATGTTTTTGTTATATTAGAAAGTCCAACTGAAACTTCGGCAGGGTCACACAGTCTGAGTTCAGCCAGGGAGGAATACCCATTTCTCTCTAGCAATTGTGTACAAGAGCACATCAGGGAGTGTATTAGGCTCTCTGTTGGCCTGAGTGTTGGCTTGTGACCTGTTGTGAGGATTACAACAGAGTGATATGTCTGTATGGGACAGTGCCAGGAGCAGTGTTTCCTCCTACGAAGAGCTAAGACGGTGTGGCAAAGACTCAACCTCTGCTCACAGACCATTGACCAAGTGAACCCATCATTTATTAGCTGATTAAAATAGCCACGATGAAAGACTCCAGGGGTACTTATTTCTTTAAAGAACTACACTACCGTTAGAAAGTTTTAGAATGCCCCAATTTTTCCAATTTTTTTTTTCGAACTTCAAGTAGTTCAAGTCCAATGAATAGCTTGAAATGGTACAAAGGTAAGTGGTGAACTGCCAAAGGTTAAAGCAAAGGTAAAGTTACTCAAAACTGGAAAATGATGTACATTTCAGAGCTATACAAAAAGTCCTTTTTCAGTCAACAAGAAGTGGGTTTACAACTTAAAGCTGTTCTGCAGCAATGGAGGTTGATCAAGCCTTGAGACTTGGTGCTATCAAGGCCTAGGTATCCCAACTTTTCTTGATTACTTAAAACCCCCTTTGTCTGCATAAAAGTGTTGGAACACATCGTGGCACCATACCCTCGAGAGCATTATTTGAACAGTATTGTACTGCAGAAAGTAGTGTGTTACTATAGAAACGGTGAGGAAAAGGCAATTAACAATAGACGAGAGACAGACCATCATAACACTTAAAAATGTAGGTTTTTCCTACAAGAAAGCCGGTTGCCAGGGCCATGAAACACTAGCAGTGGACTACTGAAGACTGGAAGAAGGTATTATGGACTGATGAATCATCATTTTAAATCTTTGGTTCATCATGCAGGATTTTTGTACACCGTCAAGTAGGAGAAAGGATGGTTCCTCAGAGTGTGACATCAACTGTCAAACATGGAGGAGGAAGCATGATGGTCTGGGGCTGTTTTGCTGGATCCAGGGTCAGTGACTTGTACAGAGTGAGAAGTACCCTGAAGCAAAACGGCTACCACAGCATTCTGCAGCACCATGCAGTACCCTCTGGTATGTTCCTAGTTGGTCAGGGGTTCATCCTACAGCAAGATATTGATCCAAAATATAAATCCAAGCTATGCCAGAACTACCTTTGGAAAAAAGAACAAAATGGTAAGCTTGGAAACATGGAGTGGCAGCACAGTCACCAGACTTAAACCCCATCAAGCTTGTTTGGGATGAACTGGACAGAAAAGTGAACGCAAAGCAACCAACAAGTGCCACACATTTATGGGAACTTCTGCAACAGAGTTGGGAAGAACTTTATGAAGAATATTTGATTTACATTGTGGAAAAAATGCCACAAGTGTCTTCAGCTGTTATATCTGTCAAAGGTGGCTGCTTTGATGAGTCAAAAGGTTAGAAAACATTTTGGTGTCTAAATTGATTTTTTTTTTTTAACTTAAATTGTTTATTTGTTCTATGCTTTCATTTCAGAGCACAATGAGACATTAACCTGCATAATTTCCAATAAACAGTGGAAAAATTGGGCTGTTCTGAAACTTTTGATCAGTAGTGTATGTTTTAAAGAGGACATATTATAGACATTTCTGTATTCATAATTTTTCGTAATTAGATTTTTGGGGTCTATTACAATTTGTTTCCCTGCTTTAAATCTTAAAAAAAAAAAAACGATGCAGCACCTCTTCTAACCCTCTCTGAAATGCTCTGTTTTAGCTATTCTTTCTTGAAAGCCCCCCGTGAGAAAAGCCCAATCTACTCTGATTGGTCAGCTGACCCAATGAAAGTGAGGAAAGGTTAGTTCTGTACTGTAACCCCAGATCTATATGTACAGACAAAGAGCCTGAGACTTAGCAGGAAGCTTTCTTGTAAGAAAAAAAATAGCAGACTGTGAAGAAACTGCTCATTTTTTTTGTTTGAGGGTGTACCAAACAATCTGCAAGGCAGGCATTTAGCAAATGTGTTACATAATGACATAAATAAATAACAGGGAAAAAATCCTGGACATCAAACGAGGCATTTGAGACAGGTAAGGAGCAGTGTTTTCTCGCTGAGAGAATAATTCACTTTGGTGTGGACTTTGTGCTTCTTTACAACACACTAAAGGAAAGGGAAAAGCACCCCAAAACTTATACTCTTTAAGGCATGGACCTCAATTTAAAAAAAAAAAGTTGTGATAATTAGTAATAAGGAATCTCTTTTGAGAGGTCTAATCCCCTAACTGTCATCTATGGGTTTCCTAAACAGGAAGCCTAAGAAAATTTTCAAAGGATAGATGATATGATAGATTAATTAAATATAAAAAATGACCATTTAGAAGATGAGATTTAATAGCTTTACTTTAAAATGATCCCATTTAGTTTTATTTCCAAGGAAATTAGATTGAAATGTTAAATTGCTAATCATAATAAATTAACATTTTATGACAATACTGTTGGAAGGAAAAGCAGTTGAGTTGTCAATGACGTTTTAAATGTATGACTGCTTCTAAACTACACTTTTGAGATTTGATACATATCAATGTGACTATCATTACATTTTTACATCTTCTTCTTGCTTTCAAGCATATTTTTATAAATGACAGACCAAATCTTGGGTCACATTAAAACAAAAAACGGTCATATCATTTCTGTGGGATGTGCCTATTGTGCTTCAATTGTATTTTTATTGTATGAGTTTACAATCATTCTGCAGAACAGTGCAGAATGCTCTTCTGTACTATGCTAACAATCTCAATCATCTCATTAAACACACACACACACACACACACACACACACACACACACACACACACACACACACACACACACACACACACACACACACACACACACACACACACACACACACACACACACACACACACACACACAGTTTCCATGGAAACAGGAACCAGGGCTTGTTATGACTGGTTGTGTGCCCAAGACAACCAAAAATGGTCTCAGCAGCCACGCGAAGATGAGAGATAAATCATTTGTGTAATAAATACACTAGCATAAAATGTGTTAAGATGTTTGTTGTTGCCTGGAACAGTATTGTCGGGAATTTAGATCAAGTTATTGTCATATTCATCAGGTACATCATCAGAATTTTGTATTTGTGTGACAGCATCCATCTCCACTCTTTTTGTTATGTTGTCACAGTGTTTGTGTTGTGTTTGCACATCGATGGCACTGCCAGTAACGCTTGCTGCACAGGCCACACACAGACACACACTAAGAAACAAACACACACGGACATTTTCCAGCCATGCTGCCCTTCAGTAGCCTAATGTGTGTCTGAGGTCCAGATGGCATAGCGGTAGGAGGGCAGCTTCGCGGTGTTAACCATGGTGCTAGCAGTCTTAGTTTTGGCCTGTTGGAGCAAGAGCCTGCAGCCAGCTACCCCTCTGAGTGACAATGGCAAGTGTACAATTCATGGCTATGCTCTCGGCATCTAGCTTTACTGTTGTTGCAGCATAAACTTGTGGATTTCTTTTCGTGGGAGCCAAACGGTGTGGTCGTTTGACGCTTTTTCTGTGGAGTAACGCTGTCATTTTGGCTCTTGTAATGTTTTTATGTCTGCTGGCCTTTTTTTCTTGTAGTTGTTTTGATGCACTTACATCATGCCTTTTTTTTTGTTTGTGTTCACAATGACAGGAAGCAAGCTGAACAAGGACCTGAAGCATTATCTGAGCCAGCGCTTCCAGAAGTCGTCGCCTGACCACGAACTGCAGCAGACCATTCGAGACAACCTCTATCGTCACGCCGTGCCTTGTGAGTCTGAGACCTTTTCACACCTTTGTTGTGCCATTTCCTTGTTCCCATGTCTTTCAAACATTGTTGTGTTGTTTTCTCTGTGTCCTGGCGTTTGTAAAAATCCTGTTGATACTAGGAATTATGAAACATTGTTGTAGCTCCAAAGACTGCCAAAAATTCTTAGATTTGTCAGTGTGAGCCCCTGTCTTAGGTTTTGGTGAGATTAGTTTTAGATCTATGTAATCATTACTGAGTGTAGTGGCCTGACTTTATCTAATTAACTATTTCAGTCTTATCTAAGTATGTCCTGTATTTAAGCCAATATTGGCCATACAGTTAGGCCACTTACTTCATATCCTCCTTACGACAAACCTCATGTCATGGCTTGATCTATTTTATCACACACCATATGAACTTTCCCACCTGCCTTCCCAACTGATAAGACATAAGATAGTCAGCCATGTTGCACCCTTCAACTACTAGTCAGCATGGTTTGCTTTGTTAATATTGTCCGATCAGTCAAGGGAAAAGTCTAGGGATTCCACAATGAATATACCACTAGTAACTCATGCCCACTGGATCAATAGAACCAGTAATTATACACATTGGGGCTCCATCCAAGTCCTTCACCTTCCATCACTAACTAGTATCTCCTCTGCCAGAGTGCACTGTGCAATCCAGGAATAGAGCCTTATGTCTTTTTTTTTTCCTGCCTAACTGTCGATATAGCAAAGATCTAAAGGTGTATTTGTTTTCTGATGCTGCACATTTGTCTTGTAGCTGCTGCTCCTGCTCAAAAGTTGAAGTAGATATTTGAAGTTTCATTTTTTTCCTGCTATGAAAAATAGCCCTTGAAGACTCTGTCGGTACTGAGGATGTGGGATTGTTGCATTTCCACCATAATAGCACAGTGATAAATGCAATAACTGTGCAACTCCCTCAGTGGGGGGAAAGATAAAATACCTATAGAGAGAGTTAGATTGATGAACCATGCTGCGTGATGCCAATTTTGTTGTGTGCTCGATTTGCATATAGCACTGAAATCAAGTGCTTGGAGCGATCAAAGCCCAGTTCATCATTATCATGATACTGGAGTTGGAATTCCCTACTGGCTCTGGTCACAGCAGGCCATACTTATGAAGATGGAGGGGAAACAAAAGAGGGAAATAGAAAAAAGCTGTTTCATTTTCTTTTCTGCTCTCTATTCATCATTTTAATATTTCCATCTGTGGTGCAGTGGCCTCCTGACATTTACTAATATCTGTAGATCCCACAGTTGCACTTCAGACATATCGCATAATTTCATACTTTCCACGACAACCACGTTCTTGGAGTACAAAATAATTCCCACAGTATGCAAACCTGAGCAAAAACATTATTTTATGGTAACTGCATTGCACTTTCTCTATTGCTACACATGTCCATAGCCTTAGCATAATGAATTTTTTGCCTTTGCTTTGCAGTTAATGTCGACACCCTCCCCCCCAAACAAAAGGGAGCTCCTCTCATTCCCACAAACCCCTTAATGATTCTCATCCACTGGCATTTCAATTAGTTTATTCGTGGTCCTTTATTGCTATCCGTATGCAGGAAGCTTGTTTAAGGGACTTTATCTGCATTACCTCCACTGCCATATGTCACCCAGACACTGGTAGTGGGTGGGGGTCTGACCATAATGGCCATTTTAATCACTGCGTGGTCTATGGCACACCAGTAAAAATCATGGTGATCTTAGCAGTAAACAAAGCATGAAGGTGTTCTCTGGGCCACATTTTAGTGGACTGTTGAGTTTTCGTTACGATGCACTTGTAGAGGAGGGGGATTCTTTCACCGGAATGTTAAATTTACACATCTTTTGCCACAGCTTAATAATGTTTTTGTTTCATGGGAGAGCATGAGCCATAAATAAGTACATCATCCCCATATGTCCTTCACACTGACATTGCAATTGCACGGAAAAGCATATGTGAAATGAATTTGTGTTGGCTGTCGTGTCCATGTTGCTGTATGTCCAATGCACATTCAAGTCGCCTTCCATGTGTAGGTGTGATTAAAGCTCACCAAGCAGGCGGAGAAACAGATGGAGATATATATGTCACCTAAATATGGTGAACAAACAGTAGTTCGGCTCAACCAGCCTTTCTGCATGCGTCTAGAGATATTGTCAGTAAACCTTTAACTGACTGTTGAAGTCCAAATCCATGTTTAACCTTATAAATGTGAGCTACATAAATGTGTATAATGAATACTTTTTGATCTGTACAACGGCACATAGTAAGATCTAGTAATTTCCCAGCCGTGGCACTGCTATTTGTCTAATTGCATCATGTATGTGGTTTTTATTTTGTCTGTCAGCAAGTAGCTTCTCTACTGCTTTTGGACGTTCATGCTGGTGCTTTACCAACCAACAGGGGTCACAAGGGATGCAGTAAGGGCATGATCTCTCCCTCGCGTCCCACTGCCAACAGCCTGGCACCATTTGCCAGTAGTGTTCGTTGGAGCACCATACCGTATGCAGCACAGCGAGGACTGTTCACCCTAGTGGTGAATGAGTGTTTACTCTGTGCCACCCACAAACGCCACCATTTCAGTGTCTCAAGAAACAGAAAACATTTTGCTTTGACAAGGGTGGATACTGGTACGATCTGTTAGAAATCAGAAGAGTCCCACTCTGAAAAGTGCAAGAAAAAACAACATATATCAAAGAGAATGGGTGGATGCAATGTTGTTTAAACACAGGGATAATACGGGGATGTCGGAGTCTTCTGGAGGACATTCATACTGTGTCACTCTGGTGTTTACATGAAAAGTACCACAAATAGGTGTGTAACGAATGAAAAATAAGAGTCACTTTTTCATCAGCTGGCCAATCATGAAGGCATAAACTGCCTCTATGTGACAGATTTTTGGTTTTGGAAAGTTACAGAAGTGGTCGGACACATCCCCTATAATCTGGCGTCAGAAAGATGTGAAGAGGATGTGTTTTAGAGGCTATACAGCAATCCGATGAGCAGCTCTGAAGACACATGCTGGAAGGTTTAGTAGTGTTTTAACTTTAAAGCAAGTTTATGTTTTGCTAGTGTAGGCCAATGTACTCATTCCTCAAATTTCACTGTAGAATTATGAATAGAAGAGGTACTAGTGTTGAAAATTAATCTTTTAGCTTTCTGACTCGTGTGGGTTTGAGAATTGTCTTCCATTCTGATTAGTCTTGATAAAGCTGATAATGCACTCTGAGTTTTGAGAATTACCTTATTGCATATTACAGTTAAATTAACCATATTTACAGGGTAAATGGGGAAAAAGTTGATAACATGAACTACAAAAATGCAAAAATAAGAGAAATCAATAACACAACATATAACCACTTTGGAGCTTTCGTATGTATCAAGCAATATTTAATGCAGCTGAGCTGTCCACCTTAAGGTACCCTTCTTAGTTGGTTGTAAGCACAAACTAGTTTAACCTCTCACATGTCCACAAAGTCAGCTGTTCCTAAAACCCTGTTAAAATTTGAGGCACAGCACTCCCACCCTCCCCCATCTGTTGAGGCATTTGTCTGCTTCCCTTGTGGTCACCCCATCAAGCACGTTCAACATTCCCAGTCTCCCATTATCCCCGCCAACCCTTCAATCCCTCCATCCTGCTCTCATTCCCGGCCCCCCCAAACTCATGACAGCGCTGCCTCATGTCCTCCCGCTGCCACCGCTGCTCCCTTTCCTCCCTTTCCTCCCTTTCCTCCCTTTCCTCCCTTTCCTCCCTTTCCTCCCTTTCCTCCCTTTCCTCCCTCTGTATCAGTCTTTGTCTTCCTCTCTCGTTTTTCCTGCCAGTTGTCAAGCGATCGGAGCAGTAGCGAGAAGAAGGAGAGAGGATTGCTCTGTTGGGTTTATGCCCGGTTTTAAAGCACACCATTCAGTGTCGGCAAGCCTTTAAAAAGGGAGCTCTGGTGTCTCCTGCATCAAGGCAAGTAGCAGTGTTGTCTGCTGTAGTTGTTGTGATGCTGATGGCTTGGTGAGCGCTTGTCAAATGAACAAGGTTTTGCAGAAAGCCTGTGTTCACGTGTGATGAATTGCAGGACTCGCGGCGCAGACGATTGGACGAACCGTATATAGGCTAAGAGGACGGCTCGGAGGGAGGTGGGGGGCTGAAGCCGCGGGGATGGAGATGGGGGTGGGGTGGAGTTTGGGCATGAGAGGGGGGCAAGAAGGGGGGATGGGTAGAGACGAGAAAGAGAGACAGAGGGGTGGAGGGGATGAAGAGATGCTGCAAAAAAACTCTCACACTCAAATCAATGCTGATTCCAACGGGCTGGTCAAGCTAATGTAAATGTATTTACGTTGTGGTTGAGTCAGACTTTCCTGTGCTGTCTAGTGTGGACATGTTTCTGTCTGGGTCTACAGTGTAAACAAAGGCAGCCCTTCTAGTCCTGCCTTATTGAGGTTACAGATTGCACCCACAGTTGCAATCACATTGTGATACTTGAACAAAAGAAATGCTCTGACTGTGAGAGAGCCATTCCTTAACAGCAAAACATGGTACGCCGAGAAAGGTAAAAGGATGATTTAGAAGTAAACTTTTATCACTCTCAATTTATTTTGGCTTTGCTTACCTAGGAGAGGATGTATGTCAGTCAAATGTTCTGTGTGTCTAATATTTGTCATGTGTTGCATAAGGGATAGTGTTTTTGTCCAGGCTTGGCATGTGCATTTTAAGTTCTCTTTCAATGTTAACATAAATCAGCAAAGGCTTTTTAGTGAATTTTTGTGTTATTCTAAACTGTGAGGCCAAGATTTTAGTTTTTCGTGCAAATGTAGATTGTTTCCAAATATTGGTGTCCATATCGATCCTGAAAAAAACACGTTGGTCGACTCTACTTCTTGCTGTATCTCCTCTATAAATGTGTTTGTTTTTAAAGCCACCGTGGTGGGGCTATAGGTCGTGACACAATGCCACTGACACTTTGATTAGATTTGGACAAGCAGTTCTCAGCATGCTGCAGGTAGATCAGAGAGAGGCTGTGAAGGAAACAATAGGAGCCCATTTGATGCTTGGTGGAAAAGTTTCTTTGTACGACTAACATCATTAGCAGGAGTCAAAGGAGTGCTGTCAAACAGAGGCTGAATGATGGGAGGACACCCCCAGATTCACAGCTACCAACTGCTCCACCCACACAGGCTGTTGCACATGTATTGTGTGGACAGACTCAGTCAATGACACCGTTGCACACACATCATGCAGCAGGATGAAGGCTTAGAGGAAGTTCGAGTAAAAATATATAAATCCAGGCAGTACAAGATCCAATCCAATCCAGCTTTGTTTATATAGCATTTTAAACAACCACAGATTGACACAAAGTGCTGTGCATCCAGACCAAGGCAAATAAAATCAGAAATACACAATAAAATCGCTACAAACAAATAAAATCAGGACGTATTTATAAACGTGTCTGGAGTGCTTATTTGTGCATCTCTTTCTGTGTGAAACTGCATCTCAAACAGACTGTTGGAGGATATGTATACTACTCCATGATATTGGCAAAATTTCCAGATCTAAAAACTTAATGAATGAATGCTTTACATGAAATATACAAAATGAATTAACTGTGACTAGCAATCGAGATGACACTTCAGTGTCAGATTATTAGGTGCACTGAGCCAAAACTAGTGCTGTCCACTTCATCTTGTCTGCAATGAACCTAACAACATTCTCTGTCTCGAATATATAGTTGAAATATAAAGCATAGTTATAGGGGGTCTGGTAGATGTTTCTAATATTTAGTCCACTCTGACTGATACAAATTACCGTAGGTAGGTATGATATTAGAAATGCCTAAAAAGGTTAAAATCAGTGTTTTCGACTTGTGTGCTCAGACAAACCTTTTTTGAACCTTATATAAACCATGATTTGGCAAGAAGTGAAATCAACATTCAACAAGACATGATTGCAAAGACTGGCAAGAGCTCTGCTATGCTGAATTGGAATGATATTATGTGCTTAAACAATGTACTGTATACTGCTTTGGAAGTTAATATTTTTAAAAAAACTTCATCCGTTTCTGAAATTCTCACTTTTGAAAGCTTCCACTAATGTAACACTTAGAAAAATAAGGGAGAGAGAGAGACAATGCAAAATCCTGTCCAAGGATTTAACACTTCATTTTGGTTTTTCTGGGTTTGTCTCACCACTGCCCACAATGACTTTTAATTTTTTCCAGCTGTGAGTTGCTCCTCCATTACATATGCAAATTGAACAATGTTGTCCATTAACACCTCACTCAAAAACAAAACAAATTTTTGTACGTATACTAACATTTAGTGTCCCACGTGACCTTTTGACCCTGCTCCATCCTCTCACTGCTTTTCCCAACCCAGCTCTGACCACAGAGCATAACAAATGAGCCCTCCACATAGTTGTATTCTGTCTTAAACTTAGTCATGCACAAATGAGTGACATTTGGGTCACAATCAGTTTTTTCTTCTTGTTTGACCACATGTCAGCTTGAATCTCAGTGAAATACCTTTGATCTCATTCATTTGGGATTAATTCTCTCTTACTGACATCTCGATTTCTTTGTGTTTTGTTTTCTGCATATTTAACTAGTTGCAATACTTGTAAATATTGGTGATGTAGGAATTGTGCTCAACTTCTAAGCTTATTCTTTAGTGTTTGACATGTAAATTTATGCATCTTCAGCCTTATTCCAGTCCATTCCTCCGTGCCCAGCTTGTGTCCCAGCTCCCATCTTTTTTTTTCTTTTCTTTTCCAAAGCTTCAACATTTTCCGTAAAAGATCCTCCCCTGACTCCTGTCCTCTTTGCGTGATGGTCAAGGATGACTTGTTAGGAACTTGTTCAGCAGCCGGAGCATGTGTATGACTTTGTGTGTGTGAGTGTGTAAGAGCATTAATGTCTGTGGTGAAGAGCCGAAACAGAGGTGCTGTTGGGATCTGATGGGATCTGTGAGAACAAGAAAGGATAGGGGTGAAGCACCAAGAGAAGGAGAGGGAGAGGGAGAGAGAGAGGGAGGGAGTGGGAGAGAGGGGGGAGGTGGGCGGGTGCATGTGGGTGCCTGCGAGACGAGAAACAGCGGGGCTCAGTCAGCCAGCGAGAGAGAGAGACGAGCCCAGCATTGGTGTGTGTGGGTATGAGACGGAGCGCATTATAAGCCAATGTGTGGATGCTGCTTAGCCTAGCTCCTGTTAGCTTAGCATCACAAAGCCAAAGCTGGACAGAGGACACAGGAGGAGCAAGAGGAAGGTGGATAGGAGAAGGAACTGTGATTTTGCACTGTTTTTTTTTTCTCTCATCTACACCTGATTGGATTTTTTTCCCCTCCCTCTGTCTCCTGTCGACGTGGTGTTGTTTCTGTGGACTGTAGGGGGGGAAAGGAGCAGAAGCCCCTTCACAGGCTCCCAGATTGAGGTATTTTGTTTTGTGTTTCATTCTGCAGAAGGGGCACTGAGGGGTTGCCGTGATTTAATGGTTGGGGGTTGGGATGGAGAGAGATGGAGAGGCAGGCGGTGAGGATGGCTGTGCATCAGGCGTTACAAGGTATCAGGAGCAGAGCGAGGGGAGACGGAGGCACATCGCTGGCAGTAATGGAGGCTGATGTGTTGTGGTCAAACGGAAGCTGTGTGTGTCTGTCTCTGTCTGTCTCAGGTACGCTTGTGTCTGTGTGCTTTTTGTCTGTGGCCCGGTTTGATGTGTGTGCACAGTGTCACTTCCCATGTGTGTATGTACAGTATGTGTGTTTTCTGGTGGCAGCCCTTCAGCTCCGTGATGGCTGTATTAAGGCTGGTGTGATCTGTTGACATGTGTGATCATGTTGGAAGCCATTACCTCCAGCTGCAAACTGCTGTCTGTTTGTCTGTCTGGAGCTTCTAGGATGCTAAGGTTAGCCTGTTTCTCTCCTTCATCCTCCCTCTTTTTCTTTTCTTTCCCTCTCTCTCCCCCTCTTCACCCTCTCTTCCCTCTTTCTCCCTTTTTTTGATCCATCTCATGTCTGGATGACCCCCTCCCTCATCCCTGTCCCTCCATCCCCACTCCCTCCCCGCCCCTCTAAATGGACCGTTTTAAAGCCTTTCTTTTCCATTTCCATGTTGCTGTAGGTAGCAGCTAGCCCATGGTGCTTTTTTTCTGGGTGGAATAAAAAGACAAAGGCCGGTTGTGAGTGTGTGCGGGGGGCATTTGCAGACAGGTTTCTGGCTGATTTAGCTTCACACTGCACTACTGGCCCTTCAGCTTTTTCTTTGTTTTGTTTTATATTCTGATCTCTCCCCTATTTCCCTGGTCCTCAGACCCCCCCTAACATCTTTCTGTATGGGAATCATTTAGAGCTGAAAGAATTGCTTATGAAGGGAAAAAAATGGAGCACATCACAGGTCCAGAGAAAGGCCTGTTTTGATCTCATTGTGGTGTGGTGTGTGTGTGTGTGTTTGTGTGTATGTGTGTGTGCGTGTCATCTCTCCTTTGCGAGCCTCTTTCAGCCAGCCATAGCAGTGAAAACAACCTCCCCCCGACTCAAAACACTCCATCTCAAATGAGTGGCATCCGTACCTATCAGTGAAAAGGCAGAATAAAAACTGCTCCTTTTTAGCAATGAATTCTCTGTCACCAGGAGATTTTGGGGGTTTGAAGAATCAGGTGGGATGGGTTGGGATGTCTGAATGATGGGCTGTAACCTCCCTTCTTCCTCCTTTTTTAAAACCAAAAATATATGTAGCCAGAATGCAGCCAGAAATTTGAGCACTGGAAAATGCTGGAATCTGTGGCCTGTGCTTTTGGTTGGATTAACCCTTTACTGGGACAGATGGCTCCATCCCCCTGCCGAGCTGACAAACCCCAGTCAGCTCGTCACCCCTCCTGCATTTTTGTATCTGTGTGTATCTGTGTGTGTCTGTGTGTGCGCGCATGTCTTTCAACAACAACAAAAAAAGAAGCTCTGGCAAGCTTGCTCTGGCCAAGATGGTGGATGGATCTGTTTTGGTTTTGGAATACGACAGCAGTCTGCTAGCCCTCCCCTTGTGTTTGTGTATGTGCACATGCATGCAGTTGTGCGTGTCTTGAATATTATCCATGAGGACATGCTTCAGTCTTCTTGGAAAATGTGGACTAGCCGGCTAACTTGACATGAGAGCATGTTTATTGTGGAGATTTAGAGAAATGCTTCTGTAATAGCTTCTGCACAACAGTTGGGTCTAAAGACTGTAGCCAGATTTTCAAGGCAGGCCCATAATCCATGTTGCTGCCTTGCGATCATCCACCAGCTACATGCAGTATTCTTTAAATGGCCACTTATTTTAGAAAGACAGATGCTCTAGTAAACCCAACATAATCAGTAAAATGCGGTCAGTTTGGAAAAGCTATGTCTGCTAGATTACACCAGAAAAATTAGATATGATTTCTTGGGTTCATGACTGATGCGTGGCACCTCCTC
The DNA here is from genome assembly GCF_022539595.1 of Amphiprion ocellaris. Classification (NCBI taxonomy): domain Eukaryota; kingdom Metazoa; phylum Chordata; class Actinopteri; family Pomacentridae; genus Amphiprion; species Amphiprion ocellaris. The sequence goes on from NC_072770.1 coordinate 19,458,151, forward strand.
TATAGCATCCTGATGTGTTTAGTCTGACTGCCCCAGATGACAATTGCAAATGCTTTGCAGAATAAAACTGTTTGTGTACGATTTATTGCAAAAATGGTGTTTTACACAATTCATTGTCCTGCCGCCTGTGCAGGAAATGTAATAAATGGCACACATGCAGTGATTTTGGCTTGAAAGTAAAATGACTGGACTCCTTGAAAGACACACAGCCAGTTAATTCAATCCACTGCAAGGACCTGCCTTTAATGTAAAACAGTCATCACATTTCATTTCAAAGTCACATGATTTGATGCATAGCTTACTTTAGTTTGTTTCCAAAGTCTTTCAGTTTATATTGGTTTGTTTTATGCCACACTGTCAGAATTTTTCATGTTTATTTTGATTGTCTAATTAAAGTAGATTTCTGCCAGTTTTACACATCAATGTATATTTACAGGCGGTGAATATGTGGGAAAATGTTTAAGTTGCAAAGGCTTGTGGCTCCAGATTAAGCTGCTCAGAATCTGATAAACTGCCTCAAGTGATGTTACACAAGGCAGTGCTGTTTGGGCCTAAAGAATACAAGTTTGAAAATGAAAGGATGTCAAAGTGTAAAATTATAAAGAACTGAACATATTGGACCTCGGTTGCCTGCATTTTATCCCTGTTTGGCGCTAGCTGATCAAGCCTCCATTTGTTGCTGCTAGCATACCATACCTGAATCATTGACCAGACTGTTAGTCATCATGTGTGTGTAAAGTTTGATTTATACTTCTGCATTGAGTCCTCGCCATACAGATGCCATAGCTGCGTACCCTACACCGTAATCTGATTCTCCCCAAAAATCTAACTGCACATCACGGCAACACAGACAACAACAACTGTGATTTTGTAAACACAGCATATTGATTTGTGCAAAGATTAAGTCTCTGTAAAACAAAATGTACTAGTAGAGCCTGACCTTCATATCCGTTGCCAGATATCATAAGCTGATATTTGCCTGTAACAGATATGTCACTATTGGTGTGCATGTTATCTGATAGATGCTGACATGAAAACTCTCTTTTACATAACATAGTTCATTATAAGGTGTTTGGGGTAATTTAGAAATAGTGTTGTCGCATAGTTTGTCCAGCAGAGCAACTCTTACTCCCTTGCTCTCAGTCCTCTTAGCACTGTCTGCAGCACATGTAACAGAGTACATATTACAACTGAGCAGACGGTGCTGCAGAGTTCAGCTTTGTCTTCAGTGGCTATGTAGTTTGTAAAATGCATTGCCAGAATCAATAAACAATGACCATATCACTTTCAATTTTCAGTGTAACTCCACCATGCTGTATATCTGTCATATGTGATTGTAGCAGATTTTCTTCTCCCTAAAATCGCCATTGGCCTCAAAAATCCAGCATTGGCCTGGCACTATGTAATCAGCTATCTGGCTTGCTCATAATCCAAATGCAAGAGTTAGTATTCTGCCAATGTAGCCATATGTCATGGTCTTTTCATATTTCTAGCAATCCGTGCATCGACTTAAATTTCCACATTTCTACCTGTTTCAGTTGCATTTTTCTGGAAGATGCGCGGAGAACCATTTTTCCCTGCATAAACTCAGTTGGTTCCAATGCGTTCCTTCCTGTTTGCGTTGCAATAATTTCAATGAAAGTAACTGTTGTTCAACATTAGTTTGAACTCCAACACGTCTCAGACAGACTCAGTAGCTATTTGTTTGTAGTAAGTGAAGTAACTCAGCACATGGCATAGAAACCCCAATGCTAATTAATGTTTTGGCAGTGTAATTGAAGCACAATAGAGACACAACAGCGCACAATATAAATGTTCACAACATTGTAGGCCACTTGCGAGGTAGGGTCTGCGGAGATTCAATGCAGGAGTATAAACCAAGTTTAGGACTTTAAGGGTGCCTTGGCGTGGCCTTTCAGTGGTTTATATCACTAACACACATTCAGTGTTATTGTCATTTGCCAACTTTTCTTTTTCCTGACACAAAAAATGTCTCCTGTTTCTTCGCATGTTAAAAAAAAAAAAATATTATCCTTCACATCTGGATTTTGGCATGACTGGGCATTTAAATAAGTGCAGCAGCCAGAAGGGATGAAGGAGTAGTTATTTGCTATACTTCTGGATTATATGACATCATCAACATCAGACTTTGGGCTTGTGGCGGGACTTGGTCGGCGGCTTGAGAAAAAAAACCGCAGTTGTCTTTCAGTCAAACCCGAAAGCAGGAACAGTTTTGTCTGGCCACACAGGGAGTTGTCACAACTGCCAAACGTACTGGAGACATAGAAAACACAAATGAGCAGATCAGAGACTGGGTGGAGTAGTCTGTGGTATTAACTTTATTAATATTCTTTGTTTGAAGGGGTAGATGAATAGTGGCTTAAAGATTAAAAGAGAGTTGCTACAGATTTAAAGAAGTGGAAGAAACAATAGGACCAGTAACAGAGGGAATAAACAGCACATGGTGAGAAAGAATGAATGAACTGGAGTAGTGATAGAAGCAGAGAGAAGCGATGGAGGGAGGGCAGTGAGTCTCCTGTCCTATCCACTGGGTCATGCTCATGAAAGTTTTAATCAAGCTATGCGGATGACAGCTTCTTCTTCAACCCAGTACATGTATATATGTAATTCTGCATACACGGCTTTGTCAGTGATTTGTGTGAGTGTTACCCATTCTAGACTAAAATAAATTTCTCTCTATGCATTGTCAGAGTTTGAGAGTGTTGCTATTGTCTCTATGTCAGTCGCACGCCACTTAAAATGCACTCTTTCAAATAACTCCTGTCCTGAATGACCTGGATGCCAGCACAGAAGCCGAATAAGAATAGCGGGGTCTATTAATAGAACAATTATGATAATGAGTCATTGCCAAACACATTTATGATGGCCTACTTTTCACTCATGGCACTGATCACTTTACCATGATGAAAATGTTTAAACATGTTTCCCCCCACCCCTTTTGTTTCGTTTATACATTAACTTAATCCCTGCTTTCTGAATTGTCTAAGAAATTAACCCACCAAACTCTGTATTATGGGGTTTTCCACCTTGCTGTGCATGTTGTTTCTCTGAACCTTCTGACTTTTGAAGACAAATTGTATCTAGGTCACACTGAAGTCTGGGTGTAGTGTGGGCATGTAGAGTGGAGGCTTCCCTCAAACTAAGGGTTGTGATTTTGTCTTTTGAGGCTTCATTGGTTTGAAATTATTAGGATCTGCAACAAAACATTTTTTCTTTGTCTTCTTAGCTTATGTATGAATAAGACTACACTCTAAGTCATGTCCTAAATGTCATAATGTTTGGGGAAGTGTGTTTGCTTTAGAACCTGACTGCCTTGTTATGTGAGGACTTCTTCAACTTACCTTGCATAAGGAATAAAACTAGTCTAGTGTGCTGACAATTAGATTCCAACATTTTAAGTGCTCCACGAGTTTTGTGACATGCAACCTGTCATAAACAGTACTATACTTGATAGATGATGCAAAAATGTGCTAATTCTGTCTACAGAAATAGCTATGATGTGCACAGTATTGCTAAATATAGCCATACGGTGTGACATCTGGGCTATGTGTGCATTAACCCAATTGGTCGTTTTTTCTATTTGATGCTGTTATGTCATCAGCAGTGACACAATGACTTATGTGAGATGGTCTCCTGTGTGATTGCTGCACAGTAGATGAGCATTGATCAGTTTCAGACACATGCAAATCCTCCACTTGCCATGGATTTTCAATATGATTGGTAATAATAATCACCTTGCTTGCTGTGCTGCCTGACAGGTATTTCAGCTTTTCTTTTAAGAATGTATCCAAAACCTCCTCGTTCAAGTTTCACAGGCAAATCATTAAATGTGTCTTTGTGCAATTTTCTTTTCTTGTAAGACAAAAACAGTCGGTTTTGGTTGGAGTGATCTTTAAGTGATACTCCCCTTCAAGTCTTAAAAGCCCTGGGGTTAGAAAAATGTCATCCACCTAGTTTGTCCAGCAAACAAAGTCTGCAAATGTCTTCCATGTTTTTACCAAATAGTGCAGCAGTACTGTTACCGTAGATAATATTTTGATGTCTCAGAGGAAGGATTGCATCAAGGAAGGCAAACATGTTGTCTTATTCAGGACATCTTTTTTTAATCTGATTATTAGATCCAAGAGGAAAGGTGTACAAATACACTTTGGTGTAATTTTGCTACTAGAGCTTGTTTTTGTGGAACTCATTTTCTCAGTTTGAACAGTGACGCTCAAGTTTTATTTGGATACTTGGATCTCGGTTTCATTTTGGTTGGCCCAGCATATACTCATGTTCACTCTTCTGTCTTTAAACCTTTTTGGGTGTTTTGGATGTCGCAAAAGGAGAAGAAAACAGGGTACTAATATGAAAGAGGTATTTGAATCTGGTTCACTTGCCTCTTTTAAAGCTGAGACATATGTGACATTTAAGGAAGATGAAGACACATTAATGAACGACAAACCATACCATCAGACTGGATCTAATGAAGATGTCAAGCAAGATAACTGCTCAGCTCCCAGCCATGAAGCCAAAGTCGTCCAAGGAGTCAAGCCCAGCATTGTCCTTGTGGAGGGAATTAAATGTAGGTCACAGCTAAAATGCAAGGCCAGGCCTGGGGGATATGTGTGCCAAGGGTGCTCTGTTGCTCTGTTGCTCTGGGGGAATGCAAGTGTAGGAAATAAACAGATTTTTCACACATGGGTATTTTTAGAAGCTGGGTTGTGGCTGCTTGCATGCCTGTACACCCTCCTTTTTTCACGTATTTTGATGCCATTGTGTTAAAAAAATGATGGCTAATTTTATTTTCATGTGTTTTTCTCCGGATTGCAGTCAGTTGTTGACAAGCTGAGCTACTTTCACTTCCCCTGCTTGCAGTTCTGTCCCGTCTTCTCACGTAATTCAGCATGGTTGAAGTGATGATAATTTACCTTTCAGTCTCTCATCAAGCTGTGAAAGATGTTTCAGTGATGCACAATGAAATAATGTAGTCATTGCGTTCTTTCTTACACTGCCATTGTACTCCAAAATCTAATCTTGGTGTCATCCCCAGCCTTCACGAATGTCAGCAACCTTAGTCAGAGTCTATCATGCCACTAGAAGGGCAGACACTCCCTTAAAATAGTCTGCCATCAATTAAATATAGATGAGCTGCTTGGATTTGTCTGCCAGTGAGTGTTAGTTGTGCTTGAAGAGGGAGGAGGTGAATATCTTCTATATGTTAAGTACAGCAATCCATTTTGTTTTACAGCATTTAAATCATGACGTCTACTTCAGATTCTGCATGAGTGGTTTGTTCAGTGCGCGACATCGAACACTTGTCTCTAATTTATTCCCATAAAGGTAGGGTAAGAGGCTCACTATTTGTTTGAGACGTGACCCAGTGAATACAATATACAGTACAAAGGAGGAAATGAATATCTGTGATTTATTGCAAAGTCTGAGGCTGAGTCTTTGTGGGACAGGTAGCCATAGATTTTTTTTTCATAGACCTGTTATTATTACTCATCTTGTTAAATAATGGAGTGGAATTATTGGCTATTTGCTATTGATTTTTGCATATAGTATTCAATATGGCAATGAAAACCATCATGTTATTATTCTCATTGTTGTCCTTGAACCGAGACTGAGACCTTGAACACCACAGTTCAGTCAGTTCAGTCGAGATGATGGGAAAATGACATAAAGGAGACAATTTGGCATTGATCTGATGTAAGCTGAGTGACAGTGTAGACAAACTGGGAAGGCCAAGGTCACAGCAAGGGTTGTGACCAATTGCTGTCATGTATCGATTGTGGTTTGAAAGACATCATGGTGTAACCAGATGCTCTCTGTAGTTGATAAGCCCAATTTTGAGATGCTGTGTGGAGGGAAAACCGTTGTGATTGATGCTAGGGTCATAGTGACCAAGGTTTTTTCGCTATTGGCTATAGACACTCAAAAAAAAAAAAACAACAGTTCCTGTACTTTAGAAAAAGTGAAACTTGAGCATCATGGGCAAATATAACACAAGGTTTCTGGAGAATGTAGAATTTCCCACTATATTTGGGCTCCGTTGATGGAAAGAATGTAAAAATCAAAAAAGCTTCTGAAGTCCAGCAGCGACCACTTCAATTACAACTCTTTTAATAATTATTTTAAAAGGTGTGGATGACCAAGAGCCTTCTGTGCAGTCTCTGCTCATAACAAGAATTTGTTTTAAGCACAACTTGTTTTTCTGGCACATGCACAGTCATGTAGTCTAGTAATGGAGACATACTCCCGCGAATCCTCACGGATTTGGGTGGATGATGAAATTTACATCACTCGTATGTGGAAAGCATGACTTGGCCTTAACGCCACAGATGTTCATTATTGCAAAAAAAGTCCTGTGCTCCAGCTTTGCGATTTGAATCATGTAGATGTCTAGCATTTTTTACTTACCTACAGAAACATGTGCCTATCTATAACTCTGATCTTTACATTATCTAGTTATCCATTATTCATACCAATGCACAGAATCAAAGTGTTGAAATCAAATTTTCTTACCAGGCTGGCACTTTGTTGCTACAGTGTCACTGACTTATACTGAAAACAATAGAATGAGCATCCCACTGGAATCTCTTTTCTGGCTAATATATTGTATTACTCTAATATTTGCTAATATTTTAGCTCTGGTTTCATTTACTTACTGCTGAACCAAGCTTTAGAATATTCGACTATCTACATGACAATAACTGGCTTTTTTTTCTGGCTGTTTTGTGCTGGACAGGTTCTGGTACAATGTAAATACTAGATGAATATACACAACAATGAGCTGTGAAGAACTGCAGGGTTAGGTGCTGATTTCTATTAGGGTTATGCATTCCTGCCATTTTCATATCACTCAACTGGTGCTTAGAATTTTGGCAGAAAGTACTTCTGTTGCTTTGGACTGAGAGTTCACAGTGGGTGGTGCTTCAAATGCATTGAGGCAGTGCAGCAATACGTTAGTCAACACAAGGGTGGATGATTGGATAAATAGATCAGCAACTGGATGAGAGCATTGTCAGTTTTAAGTGGGGCACAATTTTTGTCATTTTTTCTTGGCTAAATTAATGGTCTGTCTACTTCAACAAATTATTAACCTGTAAAGCGTGTCCCAGCCTGTCAGACTATTTGCTTCATGTCCCTCCCCAACTCTTGTATTTTCTGTCTCTTTTCATCATGACTATCAATGGAAGCACAAAAGCTCCAAAACAGGGAGTAATAGGGCAGTTTTGACTGAGAACCTGTAGGAGTGAAGAGTAATAATCTATCTAATATCATTGAATTGCATTTAAATAGAACATCACCTGTGGCACATTTTGCGTGTCATACGATTGAAAAAACGTGAGATACTTAAGATTAGAATAAGGGTCAGGTATCAGGCTGTGCTAGTTACTTTTTTCCCCCACATATTTCTTGGCTTTTAATATCTTTCTGTTTGTTAAGAACCATTTACATTGGTACCATTAGCTCAAAACTAATTTTCATGTGCTCTCGCTTTGTAGGTCTTTCAGAGCAACAAGAGCAAAAAAACTATCATTTGTATATTGTGTATGAGTTTATTCTAGCCACTTTTAATTAAATCTGAATTAGATTAGATGGAATTGAATATTGCTTTACCCATGATGCAGGTGTTAAAAAAGAGACAACAATATATACAATATGCAAATAACCTAAATCATTTTAGTAAATACCTTATTTATGCCGCCATGCATATTGTATATTACACATTGCATCATTCATATGAGTGCATTTCAGTGTTTTTCTTTCAGTGCACAGTATGTGGGAACAGGAATGCGCAGAGGAGACAGTAGAATGACAGGTTAAACATTTCAGTCAGGATATGTATTGACTGGGAGGGAGGTCACTGAGTTCATGTGCTTAACGGTGTGGAAATACATGCTGTTGCTGTGCCTGGCCCATCTTGCTTGAGGGCTCCGACACCTCTCTCCCTCTTATGGTAAAGAAAGAAGATGAGAAAATGAGGAGAATGACAATGCAGTAGGCTTTGTCAGTGCAGCATCCCTTGAATATAGAGCAGATAAATCTGAATGATTTAGTTTTAACTGTTTTATCTGAGGCATTTGAGACCCTGTAGCAGACACTGTGGTAGTTACTCGGGACCTTGCTTAATTGCGCGTCTGTAGAATGCAGACAAGATGGGATTGCGAGTCATGAAGTTGCTGCGTACTGGATTCATTGGACTTTCTGAGCCTGTTTTTTTTTTCCTGACTCACAAGTACTAATAATCTGTGGGCTGTGGTCAGGATGAGCTTTATGGAAGTTTGTTGCCAATCTTAACAAAGAAGTTGTGATCTTCCCTCCTGTCTTCCTGCAGTTCTACTAACACCGATAATTACAGATGTTCCTAGTGCCTAATTTCAGAAACAGATATTTAAACTTAGAGTCGGCGACCAGTTTACAGGTAAAGAAACACTGGTTGCGTTCCAGTCTCCCATGGCAGTGCTGGCTTTTTTGCACCCCGGCATTTTGTATTTTGGTTCATATATTTCAACAACTTTCAGAAGTCTTTGTTGCTAACAAAGTGGAGTGGAAGCATATCTTGTGCAGTTGTTGCTGCGATGAACTGCATTAGATTTTCAGACCAAGCGGAATCTCATCATCTGTGGCTAAACAATGTTATCATGCTTTGCAATGGTTTGAGTGTTGCTAACATTCGCAGTGCGAGCAACAGCAGCCTTATTTCCTAGGAGGTTAGTTTTGCATATTCAGACCATTCTCTAGTGCTGTGCACAAATGTGTAGACTGGTCTGACTACACCTCGCCATCATTTGCTAAAGTTTAAAACAAAACAAAACAAAAACAAAGCTCCGGTATGTTTGCATTTCTCTAAACCACCTTGGGCGAGACTAAGAAGAGGATGCACTTATTTTGTTCATGTAAAACCTTAGATTTTAAGAATGATAGGTTGCTGAATGGAGGTTGTTGTTGTCACTGTAATCTACATCTGGATGGTCAGACTACTAGCAGCTTAATGTCCACATGCCTGTCCTGAATGTGGTTACACATACCTCTAAATGACTGGTTTTAAGTTAGTTGATTCTGACATATCTTACATACAACCTTTTTTACATTCTATGCATCAAGATTCTGCCAAACTGCCCTGTTTTTAAGAGATATTATCTGTCCCACTTTCCACTTTGCTGGCTTACAACATCCGAAGGGAAAGGAGGGCTGCCATCTGCTGGGATTGCAGCGGTTAGCAGCGGGAGGCTGTGTAACATCTTAGACGCACATTAATAAAATATTGCTAAGTAGTTTGACTGACTTGACTAGTATTTCCGGTGCCAACTGGCCTTGATAGCAACATTAAATCGTTTTGTCAAATAGTTCAAACATACTTTCTTACTGTTTGTAAACCCTGCCACAACATGAGTAGCAATGGGCTGAACACACATTCATGGAAATGGTGTCATTGTTTGGACGTTATGTTGCCGTCCGTGCAATGACTGTGAACTTTGACAGTTTGAAATTTCAAAATCCACTCTGCAGAATTGAGGCCTTGCGAGAAAAGCCTCCAGAGAATGACAGTAATAAAAGCTGACCTCAAAGTCAGTGAGCACAATCCTGATGTCTTTTGTTCTTCAGGTGTGTCACAATGGTGCTGATGTCAAAGAATGCACCATTAACCCTGGACTGGAGACTGTTTTTTTGCAGTCTAGGGTGAGTCACTCAAAGCATTTTATCATGAATACAGAAAGGCAAAAAGCAGTAATCACTGAGACTGTAATTGTGTTGGCTTTTTTGGCACTGGAATAAAAGTAGCTGCTTTTACATATTCACCTGCAAAACACCAGGGAATTAAAAATATCTTGTCAAAACATTTGCGAGTTGGTACGCTGTGTCCTTGAACATTCTCTCTGGTCGTGAAAGTGTTACACGGGTTAACTTGGCAATTCAGCAATGTCCATCAGGTAGATGTGTGTTAGTAGTATGTTTATAATTTTGCCTCCCTAAGCATTGAGAAGATTAAATTAATTGCTGCCATGAAAACTATTATGCAAACTGACCTGAAAAGAGTATAAAGAGACTACATGTTGATGTTTGATAAGCCTTGAAACTGAACTCCCTGCCTCATAGTTAGTGCTAGAACAACGCCCCATCTGACGCTGTATTGCATCAAATAATTACCATATTAAAGTTAAGTATCAGTTTCACATCTCTGGCTGTCCATCTGTAGGCTTGAATGGCCACATGTGCATACTTTCTATATCGCTCTCCTTTTCTTTCCTTTTTTTTTGTACCCCTCTCTCTTACTTTTTCTGGCCAACTGGTTAAATGACACTTAAACATTGTTATCATTGAATTTCTTTCATTTCTTGATAACAACACTAGTTCCCCAAAGCCGGCCAGTGTCCGTCCCACGCCTCGCTCTTGCCAGGAGTGTCCCCTGTAGATAAAATACAGAGGTCCTGAACTTGCTCCTCGTAGTGGGGGTCTAATCTGGTCACTGTGGGTGGTACAAAGCATCGTCAGGACTGAGCTCCCACTGTAGCTGTTATAGTAATGAAACACTGTTTATGACTCTGTGTGTGTCTGTGTGTGTGTGTGTGTGTGTGTGTGTGTGTGTGTGTGTGTGTGTGTGCTGCAAAGGGGATGGGTGCATAAAGCTCCATTAAGTGATTACCCTCCACCCACAGCCCCCTTTTAGCCCCAGACCATGCCATTTGGTGGCACCTCCTCCCCACTGTGTGTGTGTGTGTGTGTGTGTGTGTGTGTGTTTGTGCACATGTACATATGTGTGTGCTGGTTGGCAGGGAGGGAACAGCTGCTCATTATGACAGTAAGTGTTTCCTTCTCGACCCTGTTCGTACCATTGCAGGCCAACAAGTGTGCACGTTTGGCATTCACATAAGCGCTAAAAGACGCCTCTGTGACTGTTGGTATCTGATTCAACCTTCTGCTGGATTGTCCGAGGGAAAAGGTGGCTCAGCTTTCTGCCCTGTCTTATAAGTGTGAAACAGCAGGCAAGAGGACAGACAAAAAGAGAGAAACATGGCACATTAAAGGTTATGCAGAGCTCCATATGTTCTACCAGGAAAGCACAAAAAATCTAATGCAGTTGGCGTAAACCGGACAAACTTCCCTCATATTTACATCCAGTGTTCTAGTCTCTTGTGCTTTCTCGTACACAAGCATATCGCTTTGTGGTGATTTTTCATTCAAACACCATTTTGACCTGTTGCTGCTGCTTTAAATTGTGAGGCTGCTGTTTTACTGCAGATCCTGTTCAGATGTACCGAATTAGTATTCTATATACGTGACAGTCTCACAAAGTGTTATGCACTTTGGCTCTCAGCTGCCCCTCCACAGAAATTTAAATATTGTTAGGCTAATTGGCTTTCTAGTTAACATTGCATTGACGGCACACATAAGCTTAGAATGTCTGACTGTAAAGTTTAAAGACGGTTAACAGAATGACACAAACACATTCTATATTGTGATCTAATATAAAATAGCTAGTTTCAATTCTTTTGCTAATTTTCTCGTCATGTTGCATGTTGGCATCAATTTCATGAGTGGGTTGCTGGGAAATGTGGTGTACTTTAATAGATTTTTTCATTTTTATTTGGTCTCGAGTTAGCCGTGAATGACCAGTCAATGGAACTTACTGTTTTCCAGTCTTCTGTGTCGACTTTGTTTTCAGCTGCAGGCAGACTTTTATTCGCAATGCGACCTGTTTTAAAAATATATTTTTTCATACACACAACAGCCAAAATATTCCTCGGCCTATGTTTTCATTTTGTTGGTACTCTAATATACATTAAAGCAAGCAGTCCTGCTTCATGTGGTTGAGCGCAGGGCTGCGCGATATTGGGAAAGAAAATGTTTTTTGTAATATATTTTGCAATATGAAAAAATACAAGAATTTTCTCCATTTGGCTTGAATAACTCTATTTGGAAAGATTTGATTTTTTCCAGAATGATTACAGCAATTTTGTAGGGGAGAGCGTCTGCATAGAAAATAAAAAATAATGGAAGTGACTTTTTACTCTCAAGAGTTTTTTGTGGGTGCAAACAGTTTGGAATCTTTCTCAAATGGTATAACAGTGGCAAAGGCATGTCTAATAGGTTTTTGCTTTAGATTCAGATCTGGCTTGGTGTTGATCATGCAGCACTTTGTTGTGCAGATTTATGGTCAAACAAATTAGTTGCATTCCGTAATGCAGTCATGTAATGACAACAACTGAAGACACTATCAACAAAGTACCTTTTTTATTCAACATGATCCTTTCTGTAGCCACAGTATTTCTGGTCAACTGCCCAGGGCTGCACGGTTATGGCCAATGTGACTACCAAGATTATTTTGCTCAATATCGAGAACACGATTATTTATCGGGAGTATTCATTGATTTCAGAGACAAAATATTTCTTATTGCACTTTCACATTCAAATAAACAGAACACTGCTTTCACTTCCATGTTGTGCTACATTTCATACAAATATTTGCATCAATATGAGACCTAAATGCAGCGCATCTGCTAGAGGAAAAATATAAATACAACACCTCATCTGCCGAACATCTGTTTATCGATAGACACTACAATTTAGAGATGTCTCCTCACATGCAGGCTGTGGGCTACTACCTGGGCAGCTGTGCACAGGGAAGAATCTAGTCTCCCATTCAGTTACTGAAGCAAAGCAGGTCAGATAGCTGTGTGATGAAAAATGAACTTAAAAAGAGTGAAATAAGGCATTTTAATGTAAGATTTGCCCAATTGGAAACCAATGAATTTTACTTACAGTGGCTATTTTCTATGTGAGATGTTTTCTGCAGGCTGAGCATGCATTTTCTACATCAGTATTGCAGATAGTTATGTTCATTTAGTTGTCTGAATCAAGCAGCAAAAAAGGTGTAGAATAATTTAAGTTAATATACCAGACTTAACATTGCACTCCCTACAGTTTGACTATTGCTCATCTGCATGTTGCAATGTCAATGCTGAAATTAAATATTGACAGCCGTAGCGCAAAACATGACAATAAAATGTCTTGAAACAGTGTTTAGCAGAATTTGGGAGAAGTTAGCTATAAGGATGTACTGCTGTGGCAAAATGTAAGAAACATGAGGTTTAGCATAGACTACACAAGAGAAAAACTGACAATAATTTCCATAACCTATAATCATTCATCAGGTAATGGTTCTATATCATATTGGCATATGGGTTGAATAGTTCACAGGGGCTGACCATCATTGTTGGTTCTTGATTTCCAAACTCAAAACAACAAACATAATTCAGTCTGTACTTATGTAATCATTTAAAATCAGAACATTAACTTATTCAGTATGAAGTCTGTGTCAGGTTCTTTGCTTTCTGTGTAAATGTGGCCACTATTGTAGTCTCTCTTTTACTTTTTCCGTTTCTGTTTTCTGTCAACATCTCTCCCATTCTCATTTTTCTTCTGCGGGTCTCATTTACGGTATGCTTTTGAACGCTATCTCTGTGGTGCTTAATATTTCTTTCAAGGAATTTAAAGGGGCTTGTGAAGTCAGAGACCATGATGAGAACTTGTCATCACTGAAAAATATACTTGTAGCTCTCCCATGTCACTGTCTATGTTGTGCGTACTTCATCACTAGCAACAACAGAAACCCTGAAGCATGATGCACAAACAAAATTAATTGTACCTAAATACTTGTCAGTTTTTTTCTTTGAGAGTCATTTATTGCTGTATGTCATACAGTTACAGGCTGGAGTACATTTTACGTGTTTGTGAGTGTGTTTTAATGCAGCAGCAGCTCTTCATACTACAGTATGGCTGCCAGTATCTCCAGATTTGTTTCCTTGATCATCTTCCTGAAATGCTAATGATGACTTTTTCTTTTTTAACGCCCACCCACCCATCCTCAGCTGGTGAAGCTGCTGAAGATGCTAAGCCACAAACCAGCCAGTGTTAGATGAACACCCTCACAACAAGCCTCCAAGGCTTCATTGTGTGTGCCAGTAGCTGGATTATGCTAACTCCTAGCTTTGGGAGTCTCACTCTTTCTCGTTCTTCTTCTGAATTTTAGAAGTCAGCATCTGGAAGAATTGTCATTCGACTCATCCAATCCCAGCTCTCGGCAGGAGTCTCTATGCAGAACTCTCAACCTGTCTTTCCCCTCTCACTCCATTTTACAGCTTGGTCAATGGAGCTTTTGTGGGGAGGGGGTATTGAATTAATTAGGCCTATAGCGATAACGGTGTCTTACCCCTGGGTGTTAGCCAGGGCTCTGCTTTTCTACCCCTTTTGAAACACTGGTCACAATTCCACTTCCTATTTGGTTTTCTGTGAGCAGCAGTGTCTAAATGGAGTCGAATCAATGGCCACTTTTGTATGGGAAGTGAACTGACAGTCGGCTGAACACTCAGGCTCCGCCGAGGACTCTCCAAGGTTGACATTCGGTTAAAGACTTGGTGCCTGGGAATGAGCTAACTGAGACAGTTTGTTTGATAGAATCTGATTGACTTTAAATCTATTTCCTCTTTATGCACAAGTGCCTGGGTGTTTGTGGACACTAATTATGAATTCTGCTGATGCACAGGAAGACTTTCCCACTCTGTGTGTCCCCATGCATTAGCCTTTAACAAACATAACATGGAAGAATATTCTGCCATTGTGATGCTGGATGATGGAGCTGATGCACGTCAAAAACATTTTGTGTGAGAGATTCATTGTCTCCAGACATGGACAACATGCATTTCTCTTTGTGTGAATTGTATGCATGCAGGAGTGTAATGCATTCTTGCTTGAGTTAGGATCTGCACATCTGTGATTTATCACCAGTGTCACTGAACATGGCTGCAGTGGGAGCCTCTCCCCATATCCCCACACATCTATTTTTACCAGCTTATTGCTTGCCGACCCAGTAGAGACAAAGTGATTGGGAGATAAGAAAGATCAGGAGATGGGAGAAAGGGAAGGCAGGGGAAGCAAGCAAAGAAGGAAAAGCCCTCTGTTGCCATTAGATAGATGACAAAGATATTTAGCAATGAGCGCTCTCTGGGTGCTTTAGTTTGTACTATTTCTTGAGCTACAGACAGAATCATTTTATTTTGTAGTAAGATGCAATAAATGCAGTAGAGTGGGAGAGAAGTCCTAAGAGACCATCAGACCATTCTGACAATAGTGTGGGGTTTTGCATTAGGGATGTAAAGTGGTTCAAGAGAGCAAAGAAAGCAAAAATAATAATATTTTTGAAAAAGATAGTCAGCAGCCGTTAAAGGAAAGTGCTAAAGTCTCACAGGCTTCATGCCAAATCACACACACGTTCACACACAGACTCACATTTTCCCCCACATATGGCAGGATCTCACAAAGGTGCTACTACAGTACCTCACACTCTACCCCAGCATGAAGGCACATCAACAACCAGTGGATAATCTCCCTTTGAGAGTCTGCTAGCAGTGTAGTGATAAATAATTTCAGTTTTTTTTTTTTTTTTTTTTAAGAATTTCAACATTATCAATAACATTAATCATCAATATTAAAGCTGCTAATGCTACATAGCGCTCTGAAAACTGCTTCCTTGGTAATGTTCATGCCATGTCTTAGAAAGAAAGAAGTTTTATGATTTTCATTCAAAGTGCTTGTTACGCAGAGTGCTGAAATTCCATAACATTGCAAAACGTTTACGTCAATTATGTTAAAAAATAACAGGTTGCTAAACAACTTTTCTGATGGTCCTATCTAAAAAAATCCAAACTATCTAACGTAATACAACAAGTGAGGTTTATGATTCCCAGCTGCCACTGAAATCTCCTGCTAACTTCTGTTCTGTCTCTGACTTGGTGTCCAGGTACTACCCGCGCCCCACGTGAAGGAGAAGTTTCTGGTGTGGACTACAACTTCCTCTCAGTAGAGGACTTTCTTGAATTGGAGAAGAGTGGAACCCTGTTGGAGATAGGAACGTATGAAGGTAAATTAGAAAGTCATCCCTTTAGTTGGATTTACTGGCAACAAAAGGTTTTAAAAAGAAATCTAACAACAAAATAAGGATGTCCTAATCAAGTTTTTGTTTTCTTTTTTTGCCCCAATCCAATCAAAATCATTTCATATTTAGTTTCTGCTGATACCAAATCTTAATCCAATGCCATTTTACTAGATAATACACAATTCAAGTACATTAACGTTATCAAAAATCAATGTCAGTGCATTTGTTTGACAACTTAATAACTCTGCAGTGCATTAAGAAAATGACTGCATTTGTGCATCTAAGCTGTTCCATAATTTTATATGAAAACTTGTTGTAGCAGGGCACTGTCTAAAATGTAGTGTTGAGAAGATGGTGCACTGTGGCTCAACAAGCTCTAAAAGGCATTGGAAAAATGTTTTCCCTGCATACATGTTACAAAATGTACTGCTGATTAGCTGTAATACCTGATTGTGTCATCAGGAGGAGCCTCTTATTGTTACTTGAACAGGTGGTCACTCAGTCTACAGGCAGTTCTATGTAAGTGAGCAGAGAGCATTGTGGGTGTTTCATTTCCAACCCGCCACCATGACAAAGATGTCTGTGATACTTAATAGCCTCTGGCCAGAGCTTATCTATGTGAGACAAGCTGGGACTGGACAAATACCTTTTTGTTCTGTTTATGTTATCAATTAATTGATTAGTGATTGAAAAGTATTCAAAATTTACACTCTGATGCCCTACGACAAATTGTGCTTTGCCTTCATGACTACCTTGCATCATCATCATAAACAAAAGATTGGGTTTAGGTTTGTGCTGATACCAATCAGTTAAATGCCCTTATTGGTCCCAATTCAAATCTTTGAGATCAGATCAGAACATCTGTACCATAAAAGCTAACAAAAAATTTTCATATAGCAACTTTCAGGGACAGCAACTTAATAAAGAGCACTTGTTGGCAGATACAGAATAAGACTGCTAACACACAAACATAGGCTGTTACACATCTCAGAGACAATTTGACTCTTACTTTCTTGGTATATCAGTCAGTAATCATCTTTAATGGTATTTAACCTGATTTAGGATAGGTGTACCAGTTGGTCTAACAGATACAATCATATTTAAGTCTACAACTACGACTTAAATTTGCCTACCAATGGCACATTCTCAGCATGTAGCCATGTTGAGGCCACATCCAGGCGGGTCAGTCTGCTTATGGACAAATATACCTGCTGGCACAACATGAGGGAAGCCTGTCCCCTCTCTGCCTCCAGCCTGCACTCAAAACATGTCCGCCCACACCACAGACAAGGTTTGGTGTCTGCACCAAAGACCACACTCAACACATGGTCTTCTCAATCTGATGTAGTGCAGTGCAGCAAGAGCACAATTTTTCTCAAGTAAAGAAATTCTAGTTCTGTCATTTTTAGCATGCTTTGATATTACATTCACTTTATTCCCCATAAGTGTAGCCCATAGCTACAACCACCCCTTCATTCTCCTGGGTTGGAGCATTATTTTCCAGAATATTACTTTCAGACACGTTGTAAAGTACTAGCTGAAGTAAACGAGAAAAGTTAAAGAACAGCACAAGATATTACTTTCAGAATCTAGCTGTAATTTGTCTTCCATGCAAACAACATTACAAAAGTATATTTGTGAAAAACTGATGGACACTGTTCAGTGCTTGGTTGGTATGTTTTCTGTGGGCTTTTTTTACATTGACACGAGCTCAAACATATTTATCTTTTACATTATGATGGTTTAGACACTGAAGCTGATTAGATGAAGCAACCAAAGTCTGTTTCTGTCTGGTAAATTGTTGACAATTTGTAGATCAAGTCATACAGTAGTACTGTCACTGCACATTGATCAGTCAGTGATTGTTCTGGACATGTTTGTTATCTATCCATGGTCCACTGACATCACATGTGTGAGTCAAGAAGAAAATTTGAAAAAAGTATTATGCTTTATTTAACAGATTTCTTATTATGAAAGTAACGCTGATGATTGTCTGTACAATGAGAATTTGTTTGGATTAGAGAAAATTGACCAGTCAACTTGGAAACTGAAGCCCTATTATTTATCACAGTGTATGTGCTACATATAACACAAAACATTTGCTTTACTGATAGAAACAAAGTCACTATATTGCAAATCCTGTCAACAATAAGTCCACTATGTCGCACTTCCTTTCAGTCAGATAATGTCTAATTAAGTGTCTGCTGTGTCCACTTAGTTTGTTCAGTGTTCCATAACAATGATGATGACAAGCTAGGAGGAACAAACAAAGCCACTGGACTTGTGGCTGGCAGCTATCTTACTCACTTCCACTGACGACAGTGTGCAGAGAATCAGGAACTTACAAAGAACATCCTCTCTGTTTCAAACGTTTGTTTGAACAGCCAAGTCAGTGGGACACGTTATTTGACAACATCAGACTGCCAAGATTTGAGCCAGGTAGGCCAAGATGCTGTGGCACAGATATTGGTGAGATGATACATCAGAAGCAGGATGTACCACGCACTATTATGTTGTCTGCCAACCATCAAATAACAAGGATGCTGAGAATAAAGTAGCATAGTAACTAATAAATCCGACAACTGGGCAGTTCTTTATATACTTGTTGCTCCACTCACAATTCAAATATTCTCAGCAGCTCAATTTTTACCCACTAAATACTAAAGCCTGCTGACTGGTTTGAAAGGCATGTTGGACCATTTATCTGAGTTGTAAACTGTAAAGGCAGAAAGAATCGTTGGATTTTCAACTTTCCAATGGACCTTGAACTCCTCACTTGTGATGTGCAATTCTGTCAACAAACTTAATCAGATGGAAGCTTAAAGATTGTGATATTTTGTTAATACTACTTTATTCTACATATCTAAAGACATATACATATATCTGCATATCTCAAAAAGTAAATGAGTTACTTTAACCAGGTTCTTTAAAACATTAAAAAAAAAAAAAAAACAACAACTGGACTGAACTGCAGAATGTATTTATACAGAGGAAATAGGAGGCAGGTATGGAAACAAGTTAAAAATGTGTTTAGTAAAATACCTATAACATATATAGTTACTGCCATTTTTTCCAGGATTGGTAGGACCTGTGGACACTGTGGGTAAACTAAAAATGTTGAGGGTTTATTACCGTGTGAGGCTCTGATATTGTGACTGATTATACCAAACAGAATATTTAAACCGGCTTCCACCCTAAGTCCTCGTGTAGAATAAACGCTGTAAAATTCAAGCTGTGAATCTTCTGCATATAAAACTATATTCCAGCAGGCATTTTTGTCCATAAACACCATTAAATAGGTTCATTTTAGGCTCATGCTAAATAATTAGATGAGTTTTGCCCCGTCTAATTATTTCGTATTAATTTTGAAAACTGCTTATCCATTTTTTTGTAGTTTGCCAATTTATTTTTTAAATTGTATTTTTGACACATAGAGTAGAACATTATTTTAAAAATTATTTATATCTTTAATGTTGTTACAATTCTGTTTCATCAAGACTTTGGCTTTATATTTTTGCCTCTTTACATCTGCCTAGTTTCTCTTTGGATGAGCATGGCGCACTTTCTCTGTTTTGTCCTCTCTTCTATGAAATTGTCAATTAAGCTGAAATGCCAAAGGAAAAAAATCGCATGATTTTCTGCAGTACTTGGAAGGCAATAGGTACTGCACTTGTGTGTCTGTATAGAATCTGTTTCCCAGCACTGCTCTTTAACTATAATTATGCAAAATGATGTGATGTTTGAGAATTTTCTGATTTTCTCTTGAGTGAAATATTAATTAGTTTGTGTTAAAGCGATCTTGGTTGTGCAACATTATTTGGGCCAAAGCAGGGAGAAAAAAAGGTGTAGTTTTGCTTTGGAGATTAACATTCTCCCACAGACAAACTCAGCCTTTCTATTTGCATACAAAGGCTGTGACTAAACCCCCTCCAACACACACTCACGCAAACACAACCATACACACAAAAACCCTGTGACCCCTCTTCTCATGCCCTCCTACTACTTCTTTCTGTCTTTTTAATCCCCTCCTCTGCCTCCCTCTTCGTTGCCTAGGTAACTATTATGGGACGCCCAAGCCACCGGTGCAGCCCCCCAGTGGGAAAGTGATTAGCAGTAGCGGTAGCGGTGGTGATGCCCCACTGCCAGACGGGCTCAGCAGTAGCCTGCCGGGCTCGCAGCACTCCACTCCAAGACGCTCCAAGTCCTACAATGACATGCACAATGCTGGAATAGGGCCTGGAGAGCAGCAGCAGGAGGACGACGAGGACCTCCCTGACATGAACAGCAGCTTTACAGGTACGTACAGATGGCAGGAGGAGGAGGAAGGAAAGGCGGAGGGTGTGGATGGATAGTAGGGTGGGAAGTGGAGCTGATGTTGGTATGTTTGCAGACATACACATATGTTTGTAGGTTTAAGCTGATGCTGGAGTCACAAGCTGTTGCAATTTAGAGACAGGGGTTTTTTTGGGTTGGAAACTACTTTTCTTGTTTTCTGTCTAAAAACTTGAAAATAAGGTTGTCGTTTTTGAAATGAAGTGAGTAAGCACATGACTCAACACGACGTTCAGTCATAACAGTAGACAGCAGGCTTTGATCTTCTACTGTAAAAGAAAAACTTCGGCTTATCCCTGGTAAAATGGCACTCCTTACCATTTCATATGCTTAAAGCTATCACATTCACACCTGGAACTAAAGTGGCATTAGGCAGCCTGATCAATACAGTAGCTGTCAATTAATTAATCAACAAAATGTCCTTTTGATAACTGATGTATTCTTTGTGCCCAAATGTTTCATGATTACAACTTCTTCAGCTTGTTTTTCTTCTTTCACATATTGAAGAAGCTGCTTTACAAAATATGTTCCATTTAGTTTTAACAGGAAGTACCTCGGCACTTGTAGAATGTCGTCTATGTCTCAGGAAGGAGCTCTCTCAAGGCAATCTGTACAAAGTGCATGTATTCAAGTACAGTTCTGAGGTACTTGTCATTTGCTTGAATATTTTATGTTTGTACCCTTCTGCCACTCATTTCAGAGGAAAATATTTATTTCATTCCTTTCTTGACAACTTTAGTGAGTAGTTATATTCTTAATAATGAGGCATCATTTAATGACTGAAAAAATAAGCATGTACAATGAGCAAAATGATAATAATAATAAAATGATGGTTATAGATTAATGACTTAATAATGATAGTCCAGTTGTATATAAAAATGTAATAAAGACAGAACTAATTTTGGCTGCACAGTTAGATCTTTTACCTTTTTATACTATCAATATTTTAATTTTTGCAATAATAATTGCAAAAACAAATGGCTGTAAAGCCCTTTTACATAAAATACAGTTGGATACTGTTTAGCAACAAAGTACAAAGAAAGCTGTCCTTTCATATGTATTGTATTTTGACACAAATTACTTTAATATTATCTGAAACGTATTTGATAAATAGTTAGAATTTGCTATGTAGGACAGTGTTGGATACTAGTACAAATGCAGGGAAGATATACTAAAGATAAAATATGAACTGAAGCCATGCAATAATGTAAAGCAGTGTGAGTACTAAACCTGTCAAGCACAGCTGACTTTTCCATTCTATAACCTTGGGCAGCAATTTGAGGTTTGTGCACAAGCTGGTGCACCAAACGCTCTGCACATTCATCTTCTGGAACTGTTAAGTTGAGCTCAGATGTGCAAATTTCTGTTGAGCGGCTTCATATTATGGGTCCGAAGGTGAAACCCAATAACAAGTGGTCAGTCAAGATGCATTTGAACCGCAGTCTGAAGCCTGGTTGTTAATGACATTCTGTTTCAAATTGATTTGGGCCAAATCTTCATGTACTTGGATAGAAAATACCGGTCAGGAACCAGTCCCAGGGCTGCCAGCAAACTCCTTTGCACAGGCAACATCCAAATCAACTCCACATTTGGCATTAATAAACACTTGTCGTATTTCTCAGTTGTTCAACCTTCTCCCAGTTTTGCCTGGAACCAATCACCAGCTGTATGTTAACTGTGATGTGGACTCCTTTAACAAACAGACTTTCAGACAGTGTGTATACAGTCAGCTGCTTGTAGATCCGTCTTCCACAGTAGCTGGAGAACATGCTCTGCTGTATTTAGTTTGGAGTATGACACTGGAATGCAGTTGTGCTTTCTGCAGCCCTGTCTAGAAAGGAGAGAACAGAAGAATGTGAGTGCTGATGGATAAAGTGGGAGGAGAGTGGAAGTGGAGAGAAGGTAGCAGGAAATTGAAGAGAAAGAGGGAGTGGCTGGGAAGTGGGCAAGTCTGAAAAGGATTGGATAGCGATAGAGAGAGAGAAAGGGAGGCAAACAAGGGAGGGTTTTATTCTGTGAAGGAGGATAAACTGAAAAAATGAAGAAGTAGGAAAAGGCACAAACGAAAAGGAGAGAGAGGGAGAGCACTTTGATGAGGAGAGGGGCTGCAGAATACAAGAGCTTCTTTGATTGGTGAGTAAGTGGTCTCTGGGTTTGACTATCTATGTCTGCGTCCAAAAATGTAGTATAGTGCCATCTGGCTGCAGGCAGCAGTGGGTGGATGATATATTTGAAATCGTTTGTAATGATGTCATTAATAGTTGGTAGGTCATTTGAGTTTATGAGTGAGAGGGAAGATAATATTTCATTATTTTAAATGATTAAAGCGTCTAATTGGGGGCTGTTAGCAGGGATATTAAATTAAATGAATTGTTCCGGTCGTTCTGTGATTTCTTTCCTCTTGTGTGTTAGTGGGTCAGTAGGCATTGTAAGGAGGTTGACTCAGCCCCAAAGCTGTTCCTGCCATGTGTTTTGTCAAGGTGGGACCAAAAGTTGTTTATTTGCCGTCTGTGATTGTGTGAGCAACGAGGGTGCCGGTCAAGCGAGAGTGTGAAAATGAGATAACAGGAAGCTAGGTGATAGCACTTCAGAGGCCCTGATTCTAGGTGTGAACTGCCCACTCAGCAGCCCCAACTGAAGTCAGTGTTTTTGTAGCTGTAGGAAGTAGTTTGGGATAAATGGCTACACTCTAGTAGCATTTGGTGATTTTTCTTTAGAGTGAAGCAGATGTTGAGGGTTTGGTAAGTCCTTGGATTGAAACCTTGGAGTTGTGGCAAGATGTGGAGTTCTAAAACCTCATGAACTACTTTCATCTAGGAAGTATTTAGATTGTGCAGGTATAACAGGCTTTTAATTAGTGAGGAATCTAAAACACTTTAGAAAAACACTTTTCTTTATTTAAAAAAGGGTTTTGCTTCTTAAATTAAACATGACAGTCTGACATGTTAGCCACCTGACTGACATCTGTGTTGTGTCTGCCTCTTGCTATGTAAAAATAGCCTCATCTCAGCCCATTTAAGCAGCAGAAGATATTGTTTTCTGAGAAAGCCATTTTTCCTTGACCTTTTATTAGATTTCCTCTTGTGGCACTTCCACTGTTTTCACAGCCACCTTTTGTTCCCCAAAGTGTTACTGGAATGAATTAACCTAAATATTCTTGACACCAAACTGTGTTTGTGTTTGATCCCTCCAGGAGACTCTAGTGAATTAGACGAGATTCATCACTCCGTGCGCCCCTTCGCCCCCCGCAAGATTGAACCGTCCTACCCTGGGACGACCCCCTCACCACCGGCCACCACGGAGAGCACACAGCAGACACACTCTCACCTGAGCCATCCTCCCCCGGAGGACCCGCTGGGACCTCTGCCGGACAACTGGGAGATGGCCTACACCGAGAATGGAGAGGTCTACTTTATAGAGTAAGCAACAAAGCATTCTCAAACTCTCAGTATTATTCTTATTTAGCCCTGTGAACCCCAAGCAGTTTCTTTTTCAGTTTTTCACTGCAATATAAAGTCCTGTGTCTCTCTGGAAATGGCACAACCATGGCTAGAAATAGAGAGAACTCATAAGTGTCTTCTATGCATTATGACATAGTTATAATGTGATAAATTATAATTTCTTTAATTGAAACTTGCAATAAACATAGAATTTTTTTTGTTTGTTTTCTAGAGAGTCTCTGTCATAGAACAAATTTATTTGGCCATTTTTTTTCAATGAGAATTGTAATGCAGTCATTTTGATTAAATATCGTGATTTTAGGTTTAGATTGAGTTGAATTTCTCAGATTATTTATTTTAGAGTTTTTTCATGAAACCTGCAGTCAACATATATAGCATTTTTCCAAATTGTTACAGAACCTTTGTCATGGAAACAATTTTATTTTTTAAGCATAAGATATATTGAATTTTTGGATTTTGATTAACTATCACAATTTTAGGTTTAGACTGAGTTCATTTTTATGACAAAACCGAAAGTTGGGTATGATTAGTTAAAGGGCTGCTGGAAAGTTGAAAATCTGATGATTCGTCCTGCTTTTACAGTTTCTGACTGTGATAAATGGTGTCACTTTGGCGATTTTTAAAAAATATATATATATAAAGAAATAGCATGCCTTTCAATCCAGTTGGCAGGTTTTTGGGGTTCAGAGGTTTAAAGTATTATTTGAATATTGTCTGCTTTTAGATTTTGATGGGTTCTGCTTATACAGAGTAAATTATTGTGCAAGACTGAGTTAGTTGAAATGAAACTTTATAACAGGTGACATATTACCAGAATCTTTTCTTTGTAAATGTACACTACCAGTCAGAAGTTTGGACACACCTTCTCATTCAATGTTTTTATTTATTTGTATTATTTTAACATGCAGATTAATACTGAAGTCTACCACTTTTTTGTTTACAACATAATTCCATATGTATTATTTTATAGTTGTGATGTCTTCAGTATTTATCTACTTTGCATAAAATAGTTAAATAAAAACCACTGAATGGGAAGGTGTGTCCAAACTTTTGACTAGTAGTGTATGTGTTTGAGTTTCAATTTGCAGCAGGACATAATATGTAGTCATAAATCAAACTGTCTGAGGTCTCACTCTCATACTGAAGGGTTAGGTGCACTTAGTATTCTGCATCAAGACTTCCACTTAATATCATGCACAGTATTTATGGTGTTTTGGTGAATAATGAAAAGCTTTACACAGTTCAAACTTTAAAACGTGAAAGAATCCTACATTACCAAATGTTTACATGAAGTGAATCAAACAATAGCATTTGTTTCCATTAAGCACTAATCACATAACTTTTCAAAAAGTGTCCACACAATCTTCCCAGTATAATTATGAAAGCTAATATTAATACATTTTATTTATAAAGCACTTTCTAAAACGAAAGTTATAGTGTTTCACAAGGCAGCAAAAAAACCCAAAACAGACAAGTCATATAATCATCAGGTTTTAAAATATAGTGTTTTAGAAGAAATAAAATACATTCAAAAGCATTCAAAACTCCAGATATCTCCACTGACAGCATGATACGATGACATACACAGATAAACAAATCAGTTTCATATTGCCATGTATTAGTATTGAAAATATATTGGTATTATCATATCAAATGATGAAAGGTCTGGATAATGAAGACTGTTGTGAGTAAAACAATACTCAGCAACTAACTAGCCTTAAAAATGACCAAAATAAGAGCTTTAAAATAAAGGTAGTCAAATTTCCTTGAAAATAGCCCATGGTTTCTTCAAAAATATCTTAAAAAATCTTTTTAAAAAATGGTATTGTTCATTCTTAAAGTGACTGATAATTTATCTCTAACAAGCTCAGTTACTTTCTCTCTAACCATTAGCTACAGTTTGTAATTAAATTTAGTCATATTGAAGCACCTCTTCTTTGTGCTAATGTATTGTTATTTTGTTAAAAAAAAAAAAAACAACTTTGTATTGAAATTGATTTTCAGTCTCTCTGGTTTGTATTCATATATTAACAGCAGATCCTGTTTATCTCAGACTTCAGTATGTCATCACAGAAGAGAGTTGCACATATTTTTAAACTGAATTTACAGACCCCTTTGGTAACAGTAAATCTTCATCTAGCAGTCTTGAGCTACATCCTGTGCTATAACTTTGAAATCCATCTTTAACAATCCTTTATTATACATGCCAGATGTGAGGAGATAAAGATTATTTGTTACCTACCTCCAGGTAATTTTATTCTCTTTGTTCTTTTTTTAGCCACAATACAAAGACCACCTCCTGGATAGACCCTCGGTGCCTGGACAAACCTCAGAAACCCCTGGAAGAATGTGAAGACGATGGTATGTCCTTGTTTGATTACGAATGGGATTATGCATGTTTATGTAAAATCTTCTGTCTGTTACATATATAGAATTCCATGCAAAAGGGTTGATGCTTTGTTTCAGTTCTTCTTATGTAAAATCCCAGTCTTTTCATTATGAAAAGATGATAGATTTTGCCAAAAGCAATTAGCTGTATTGTAATGAAAATCTAAGATGTGCATGATGGAGTAGAGGTTCCCTCAGTCGTCCTTAGGTGTCAGTGTTGGGTCACAGAAAGTACTGAACAGTCTTTGGGTGGCCATGTTCTACTATGCTCATTTTTTTCAACTGTTTCTCATTGCAAGAGGCTCCACAGCTTCTCTGAACTGTCTGCCTCATTTCTATCATCTAGCCTAAATAAGTAATGACTGACTTGACCCAGGCCTACACTGAGGCGCCCTCCACATGATAAATGCTTTCCATCATTTGGGCTGCATACATTTCTTCAGCAGCTCTACTCCATTATTGCATTAAAAACCACACAACGAGATACAATCATTTAGGGGGAAAACATGCCATTAGATTTTTGTAAACATGACTTTTCACAAGAGGTTGATGATCTGGCTTTGATTAACTCTTGCCACCCTGTGGCCAGATGCTGTAATTACATCTAGCTAACCCAAAGATGTGTCTCTTTCTCCTTCTCTGGCCTCGTTGTCTCTCTAACAACAACCTCATCCTGCTGCACTGTCCGTCCCACTGAGTAGAAGGGGTACACACAGAGGAGCTGGATAACGACTTAGGTAGGAGCTTCTCTCATCTTTACACTGCCATGCTTGGACACAAATATGTAACTTTGTACTCACGGTCCCACCACAAGTGTCACCTTGATCATGCGCAAATATAACTGTTGTAATTGGACAGCTAAACTTAAAGGATTTGAAATAGTGAGGGGAAGAAAACTGAGTCATGACAGTTAAATCCCCCCTCTGGTGAGAAGTTTTCTACCTCGTTAACATGTCCATATGGTGTTTGTAGATGCTAGAAGATAGATCATGAGCGAAATAAGCAGTCAATGCCATGGCTGAGCATTTTCATTTTGAAACTGCAGACATTTTGAGACTGATCTTAAAAACATAGATTTACTCTTCTGAGGGTTCCATAGATTTTTTTATGTATGAATGTATGTTTTCTATATAGGAATTGTGTCATCTTCAGAATCAGATTCCAGCTCCAGCAAATGACTGAATGGCTCCAATATTACAACTTGCCTTGAGTAGTTTTACAGTGTTTAAGGAGAGTTGTTGGTGAGCTGGTGTGCTGGGGCTACTGTGAGAGAAGCGGTGACATTCTAGAGAATGCAGAGCTGTAGGGTTACATCTCACACTTCTAAATATGCAACTTTGATACACAGTGATGAAATTTTAGGGCCTACAGGGACTTTAATTGTGCACATCTACATAATCACATGCATGCCACCACCAGAGGCTCAAAGTGCCACAACATTTGGTTAAATGTGACTAATCCCAACCCCTTGACTCTAAACATCTAGAAATGAGACATTAGGCTAGCAGACACTTGACATTTGTCTAGCCTACCCTTACTATGTGGCTTGGATTTCTAACAAACACACTCTGTATGTGTCCCTGAACACAAGGCAGTCATCTGACATGTAAGAGGCAAAAGCTGATACAAAGAAGATTGTTATAACGACGATTTCCTAATGGGTGTCTGTCGGAGCCAGACAGCAATAGGCTTTTTCTCCTGAGGCCCATCAGCACACTAACTAACCTATCAGACACAGCAGTTTGGCCACTTGTGCCGGATAAATAGTGTCTGGAGACGATGTTATGCACTGATAATGAATGATGTCATTCTACTAGAGGAGATGTCTGATTTATGTTAGTGCTAGACCTTCATGATTAGCACATTTTGACATCACTTGGATGTACAAAGAATTACAGGGACAAAAAGCATCAATGTACACGTTATGTCATTCTCTTTTCTGTTTGCAAAATGCGGAATAAACCTGAATGCATATTGTCAAGAGAAAGGTGAAATGTCTCAGAAAACCACATTCATCTTTTTTTCTGATCTTAATATTGAGTAAAAAAGAACTAAATGTAGTATGAAGGAGGTCACCCACAGAGAAAAATCTGCTATGCCTACTTTTTTCTCTAGCTCTTTATTTCCAGCAGCAGGAGTAGGCAGATGTTTTCAGCAAAAGCATTAAAATCAGAGGACGGAGAGAGCACTACATCCAAAGAAGTTGATGAGGTGCTGTGAAGGTGAACTCAGCATTCATCAGGCTTTTTATTAATTTATTTCCAGCCTCCATTGTTAAGAATTTTAAACAGCTGCCATGTTAAATGTTGTCGGATCAGGCAGGTCCCCTGTCCATAAAACGGCCCTCGACTGGATGAACTTGTTCAATACTTATCGATCAGCACAGTCCAATACAGGTGGGCAACGAAACGCAATTAACTCCTGTTCTCGCAGGAAAAGCACACGAAAGCATGTTATGAACGCCAGCACACACATGCTCAAATTCTCACATACACCCACGAGTGTCTCTCCGTGGCACATGCTTACTCAGGAGAAATCAATCGCCACGCTGTACCAGGAGAACGAGATACAAACAGTGTAATTCATCAGGTTTGACTCCCCCTCCAATCCACAATGTGTTCTAGAGAGTGGGATGTGGGAAGAGGGACAAAAGGGTGAGAGGGAAAGCACTGTTTAATGAATGACGGATTCTGCTCTCGTTTGTGTTTCCGCACACTGAAATGTATCCTGTGCTTTTAAGACATTTGCAACATGCTCTCTCTGCACTCTCACACATCCTCACCACACACACAGGTGTTTCTCCCGGAGCGGAACTAGTGCAGTGTGAAATCGAGTGGGTGATTAAAATTTTGCATGAGGTGAGGCGGGACCACATTCCATTTAACGTTCCAGTTCAAAACATCTGAATGATAATTCACCATGCCTGCTTTGTGGGTTCATCCTTGCAACAAGCCCGTTGCATTTCTTCCTTGCCTCTTATGCTTTGTGTATTAGCTGCGTTGTAAAGCTTATAGGTGTGGAAAAAATGGAATAATAGAGGCTCAAGCACATGAAATTGTGGACTCTGATTAGAGATTTGTCTTTGGTTTCTATGAAATTTCACTTACAAATCACAGATACATATCAGCAGTAGTGGGTGTCATGTACAGACAGTTTTAATGCTTCCACCCTGATTTTATTGTATCTGTGGCTGATTCCACTCCAGCCAAGGGCCTGCCTCATTAAAAAACAGAGGGAAGCTCTCCAAGTTGGATGATTGTAATTACCATCTACTCGTACACAGGGCAAGAGAGAATTGGCTGAGGGTAATAATATGTAAAACTTATACATCACAGGAGAGGATTATTGGACAATCTGTGTTTGTAGCCAATTAGAAGCATCTGATATTATCTGTGTGGAGGCTAGCCAATAATCAATGCTGCTGTAATCAGGCTATAGAACTCAATCAGATGGCTCTCTTGGAGATAATGGTGGTACACTCTCTGGCAAACAGATAGTAAACCGCAGAAACAGCACAAGACTGCACCATTGGGCAATTACATACTGCTGAAATGGGCCCAGTCATATTCTTTCCCAATCAACACTGAAATTCACTTACTGTGTGAAAGCCCAGTAAAGTGTCTGTACATGTGTGCATGCTTCTCTTTGAGTAGGCAGCCATTTTCAATGTTAGTGAAGTAGGCTTCCATTCAAGACGAGGCCCACAATGGAGGAGCTGACACAAGTGAAGTCAGGTCTGCAATTCAGTGCCTTTTAAAAGTATGCCGAGTTTTGAATACAAATGTTTTGAAGTACAGTGCTTATGAAAAATATTTATTCTCCTTGAAAGTTTTCCCATTTCAACATTAATTCACGGTCAAGATAATTTGGCTTTGTGAACAAGAATTTACAAAAAAAAAAGACTTTTTCATGTAAAAGTGTAAAAAGATTTCTATAAAGTAATATTAGTCTATTTAAAATATAATACATACAAAAAGCGACTGCATGAGTTTTCACTCATTTTAAGGTGACTCACCTAATTCAACATGGGTGCAGGCAATTGGTGGTAGAAGTCACACAATTAAGTGGAGTGGATCATCTGAGTGCAGTGAAGGTTTCTCAAGGAGTATAAAGATACCTGAATCTGGAAGGTCCAATCACTGGTGAATCAGTACTCCTGACAATAACTACAGCACGAAAAGAAAAGAACACTAAGAATAAGTCAGAGTATTGTTACAAGACAAGTCACTGAACGTCCCTTGGAGTACAGTTAAATCCATCATTAAGAAATGGAAGGAAAATGTGTAAATCTGTCGAGAGCAAGTCATGCCAGAAAGACACTAGTGAGTGAGGACATCAAGACACCTATGACTCCTCTGAAGCACTTACAAGCAACTGAAATGGGAGAGACTATGTGCCTGTTCTTCAACAGCCAAAGCATTATAGGAGGGCAGCAAAGAGAAAGCCACTGTTGAAAAAAAGCCCATATTAGATCTCCACTAGAGTTTCCCAGAAGGCACGTGGGACAGTCTGAAGTTAACAGGAAGACACACTGTTCAGCCAAGGACAGGTAGTTTCATCACTTAATTAATTAGAAGTGTAGGTCTTTGTAATATTCTTCAGAATAGTTGTCATTGGTATAAGGAGAAGGAAATGGGAAAAAAAGTCATTCAAAAATCATCCAATCATTTTCTGGCGTTCTACTTAAGAACTTCACCTGTTTCTTTTCCATTGCTTTTTTTTCTCACCTCCCACTTTCCCTGCCTTCCTTCCTTCTCCCTGACCCTTTCTCTACTCCTTTTCTCCCTCCTCCTTTTAAGCTGCCCCCCCTCTATTCATCCACCCATCTGTGCCCATGGGGGTCTTGCTCTGTTCTTATCTGATGTGTGGAAATGTCACCAGTGTGATGGGGACAGAGGTGGGGACAGCCAGACAGCCTGTGAAGCTGTTGAGTTTATTTCTCCAGCCCTGGAGACTGACTGACAGCCAGACACAATGAAGAGGCGAAAGGTCTCTACTGGCCTCACCTCTAATAGCTCAGTACATGGCCTCCTGCAACTTCACCGCCTCAAGTTTTCCTTGTTTCCTCTGTCTCATTGTCTTTTTTTCCCTCCCCTTTTGTTGCAGAACTTCCTCCAGGATGGGAGAAAATAGATGATCCAGTGTATGGGGTCTACTATGTTGAGTAAGTGATGCATTGTATACACTGCAAGGACACACTGAACACAGGAATGCAGAAACATGAAGAAATGCACTGAACAATTGCATTTTTACTCCACCAAGGAACGGTGGAGTTATGTGACAATAGGCGTACGTTTGTCTGTGAGTCTGTCTGTCTGTCTGTGTGAAACATCACTCAAAACCGGACTAACGGATTTGGATGAAATTTTCAGGGAAGGTCAGAAATGACACAAGGACCAAGTGATTAGATTTTCACAGTAATGCAGCTTATAGTCTGGATCCATGGCTTTGTTAAGGATTTCCAATTGCAAGATACAGCTGCCAGCACGGCGACGCTGTAACCATGACGTGAAAACTGTGTCAGTTACCTGCTGACGATCACATGATTGCGATCCTACTACAAACTGACTGTGATTCATCAGTTGGAAACCATACAAGGAACAAATGATTAAACTGTGGGGTGTTTCTGAGTCCCATCAATTCCTGCCGCCTGCTACATATTTAGGTCAAGCAATGTAGCAAACCCCAGCCAGACAGTGGTGAAGCTCCTGGTGTTTTACAAAGCCTTTATTTATGTTCAGCCGTCAGCCTTATTTTGAACACAAATTCACCTTTCTGTCCTTCACTCATTTCTTCAGCATCAGAGCTTGTCCCCATCCCAGCTAGGTGCTTATAAGTTTAGACACATCCTTTGCTAGACAGCAACAGCGTGGAACCATTTTCTTTCATCTTTATGTGAATTTTTGGACTTTTCAGCAGCGTCTTCATCATGTCAAGAAACCGTTTCTTAGATAAACACTTTCTGTGCCGCTGGAATGGTGACAAAATAAAAGCCCATAACATTAAAAATACGGCTTCAAAATAAAAGCATTGAGGGAACGGTTCTTTTAACACTAGCAAAACAAAGGCTTGCCAATAGTGATGAACTGATCAACAGACGTTTATAAGAGTAATTTACATGCAATTTGGTATCCATACATAACATGCACATGCATAACACATGCCTGTACTCAGCGCAAGGTAATTTTTTATTAAAGATTTCATCCATCGGAAATGATACGTCAACTGAGCAGCCTTGGTGGAGTACTGCACTCTCTGTGTGCTTTTCTAGTTCTTCATGTAGAATTGCATCCACACATTTGCCTTATAACAAACAAAACTCTTTACCTCACTGTAAATAGGAGTCGGTCGAATGTATGTATAATTCTGCTCTTAAATCACAGTGAATCTTTGACACGGCTATTTTGGTCTTTTTTTGTAGTAGAAAATGTAGGCCATTTTGTTTGTCATTGCCAAATATGCACCAAGTATGTTTGTGTTTGTGCATATCCTGTGTGAAGCCCTTGGGCCTCGGCATTAATACAAATATGGTTCATATGCTTTTGATGATGTTCAAAGCAGCACCTGGGGCCAGAACGCCGTGGAATTTCTGCTTTATTTTAACTCTTTGTCTCTGCGGTATTTTCTCTAATATACATTATTCACCATTTCCTTCATTTGCTGTATAATATGATGCTGTCAGGTTTAATTTTTCAGTGATGGTTAAGTCAAGTGGAAACCTTCCAGGCTCAAAGTTAAAAGATGTTTGTGGTTTCTGTAAATTATGCCATCATCACATAGCGGTTCATTTCATGTGATAAGTATGGGTGCATCTGTATTGTGTCACTTGGTATTAATCAAAGCTTATCGCTGTCTCCCCTTTTCTTGACCCTATCTCGTTCTTATATTACCTTATCCTCTCTGTCTGTCTTCCCTCCCTGCTCCACTTTCCTGCTGATCTTTACTTTTTGTCCCGCATCCTGTTTTCTATTCTTACGTCTCCTGTAATTCATTCCTCCTGTGCTGCATTCATTCCTCCTCATCCTCCATTCACTCATCTCTCCCTCCACCGTCCTGAAGTCATATCAACAGGAAGACCCAGTATGAAAACCCAATGCTGGAGGCTAAAAGGCGCAGGCAGCTGGAACAGCAGCAGCCTCAGCAGCCTCAGCCCCAAAGCCAGCAGCCACCTGAAGGTGAGCGCTACATCCGAGGTTCGTTCATAAGCCCCCCCGAGGGCGTCATTTCCTTTCTTTCTATTCATGTGTGTGAATGAAGTGCCTGCATATATGTTTGCAAGTGTGACTGTATTTGTCTCTGCCAATTACTGCTACAGTACTACTTGATGTTGCCTGCTACTGCCTTATGATTTGCTAAGTGCTCTCCCATAAAGGCATAACTATTATTTGCGGCTGTACAACGCAGCCTTTTTGGAGTTAAGTTCTGTTTCTGTGCTACCTTTGTATCCTTGTTTGTGCTAATAACTTGAAAGCTTTTTTTTTCCGAAGGTGATGACAGGGTAAGTTTGACTTCTGCTGAGAGTGATCTGCCTGCTAAAGAGAGGCTCCTTCCTAATTTGTGTCACCTAACAAAGCACTAAGTGATGATACAAGTATTAAGACTAATAATGTAGCACTCTTCAAAAGACTTCATCTAACTGAGCTGCCAAACACAGCCAATAGGTAATCTTAGATTGCACCTGTTCCCTGTCTTAAACTTTATACATTCACAAGATGCCCCACAGAGAAATTAATTGTAAATGAAGGCCAGCCCACGAGGGAATTCTCCTATCGTGCTCCACATTCTGCTAATTCAGCAGAAAACATTAGATTCACCTCGATTACCTGCTGACTTTTCTCGCATCTGAAAGTCGAGGCTCTCTTCAAAAAACTCCCTTCATGCAGAGTTTTTACCTATTTTTTTCACGTCTGCATTGATTCCATCTCTCTGTCGAGAATATTAATGAAGGCTGCAGTCTGATCTGTGCTGTGATGTTGTAACAAGGTGATTAATCAAAGATGGTGGCCAATATAAAGAAATCAGTTGCTCCGTATTCATGCACCTCCATTGTTATTCAATAGAGAGACAAGAAACAGTGTTAAAGATCATGTGGCCTGTTTAAATTGGGCTTCTTATTGAAGCTCAGTAATGAGACTTGAGACTGTAGTGCAGGTTGCACATAATTTTTTTGAGCCACTTCCCTCCACTTGTTGCTTCCGTCAGCCTCACAGGGCCTAACCTGGCTTTGTCCCAAACACACAGCACAGTAGGTCTCATTATTCGAGGGCCCTTAGCTCAGGTTACTTCTATAAGTAGGAGAGTAGGTGCACCTGTCTAGACTCCATCTAGAGAATGTGTGCCTCTTGCTGTTGCAGAATGGATTGAGGACTCAACATCGGCAGGGGCTCCACTGGCCAGCT
The DNA here is from genome assembly GCF_022539595.1 of Amphiprion ocellaris. Lineage (NCBI taxonomy): Eukaryota > Metazoa > Chordata > Actinopteri > Pomacentridae > Amphiprion > Amphiprion ocellaris. The sequence goes on from NC_072770.1 coordinate 19,492,674, forward strand.
ATGCTGCCAACCACCAGGAAACCTACAGGGACCCTCAGACAGGTCCCACGGTGCCCAATGCGGTGGGACAGAAACGTAAGTTCTCATCTACAGAATTAAAATCCGCAACCTTAATAAACTCGTAACTTTTCTGTTTCTGTGCTGTAGAAAACGCAACGCATTTTGAGTTAAACAAAATTTGGCTCTGTATCTGTGTAGATTCTCAGTCATCCAGGTCATGGTAGTCCAAAGAGCTTCAGCAGAAAGCAGCAGGACTTCTCTTTTCATTGCTTGAAGACATTTCACCTCTCATCCTGAAGGCTCCTTCAAGCCAGAATTGAAGAAGCCTTTCGGATGAGAGGTGAGACGTCAAGAACCAAACAGTACAGCCTAGCTGCCTTCTACAGAAGCTCTTAGGATTCTCACAGTTTAGTTTTTTGTCCTGTGTAGGTGCTCCGGGCCATGTCTAAGGTTTCATGATGGAGGATGAGTTATGGATTGACACTGTAAAGCTGCTCTCTGTAGAAGTCATGTCTTAAGTAATAATCAACTCATGTGTTATGTACAGTAGACTATATTTAGCTCCAGAGAGCACTCCAGACAGTTTATATTTTAGTGATGGCATCCTGAATGTGACTCAGCCACAAGTTTTATTTTATAAATGTGCTCCCCATGTGTTTATTGTGGCTGCATGTGGATTCTCATGAAACATCTGCCATGTCGCTCCATTTTCTGGATCAAATAATGGCCTGACTTCACTCATCATTTAGCGATGCACACACCTACAAACACAGTGTCTAGCCGTTACAGTGGGTTTCCTTCTCCTGGTTGCCAGCTCCTTTTATACCAGCCTCCCACTAGCAGCTTGTCTAATTAGCACAGCCATGGCAGAGTATTAACTGCCTCACCCTGTCTCTCTCTCATACTCTCCCTTGCTGCTCTGTCAGCCGCCTTTTCCTTTTCCCTAATGATCTCTTTATTTTATAGCTCACATTTTGCTGTCTCGCTGGCTTTTGTCTTGTCTCCCACCTCTCTCTGCTTTGCTTCAGTTGTTGGTACTGTCCATCTTTCGCTCTCCCTGCTCCCCCTCTGACTCTACTGACTGTCCTAGCCCCTTGATATTCATCCAGAGAAAGACGTCATTTGAAATCTCTTTATCTAACTGCCGGCTTTCATGTTTCTTCTGCTTCCTGGTCTGTTCTTACATCTCTGGATCCCTTGTGGATAAAGCCGCCATATCAGCTCACAGTTTTGTTACATCTCGCCTGTTCTGAAAAATGCTATTCAAAGGCAGTGCGCACGAACGCACTCACACACACAACACAAACAGCAGAAACACAAGGACGCAAACTGACTCCAAGGGTAATGCATTTTTCATTGAATGCATAAGCTGTAGCTCTGCTATAACCTAATGTAGTACTGCAGGTCACTAAGCACACATCCCTCTATGATCTACTCTTGTTAATGTGCACTCCCTTCATCATCTTCTCCTTGCTTTCCTTCACCTCTGCCAACATCTACTTATTCATTTGTGTGAAACATATGAAACAATGTGGAGGAAGTAATTTTCTTTTAATAGACAATTAGACCTCAGCTTGTGTCTGTACTCATCTGTCCTCCATTTCTCAACAGTGTAGAATACCTCACTGCATTTCTTGATTTAGACTCCATCTCAAATATTTCTCCATGTTAATGTTAATGCCAGAGAATGAGGTAGAGAATACAAGAAGAAAGAAATGACTGGAATTAGGTTGAGATCACAGCATTTGAGCAGTTTCTCTTTTTTTAAGGTCGCCATGAATGGTGTTTGATTACTGTGTGAATTAAACCCTCACTACTGGTGTTGAATGATACAGATGTCCTGTTGGCAGATGAGATTTCAGAAGCTGTTTACAAAGCAGAGCCCTCTCCCATGCCAGCATGTTTAAGGATATCATAGGTACTCGATGAGATATTGAAAAAGCCACTGCATGTTAGCCAAATAAATAAGCTGGATTTGTATTATTTACATTTCATCATTTTAAATTCAAAAGTACCTTTATGTGGGTTCCTTTTAAGCATTAGTGCTCCTTGTGCTTGTACCTTTTAATGGTGGCTTTGATCTATGCTTTTGATTTCAAGCACTTTTAAGTCATCAATATTGCCTCAGTCAGGACAGTATCAATATTTAATCATTTACAAGCATCTTGTATCAGAATTTTTTTTTTCCCCAACAATATTGCCGTGCATCATGAGTTTAAATGTAGTTGCCAAATATGTCCACTCCATGGGGTTACACTAATGGGATGCTTGGGATTTGGTTGATTCCTTTACCTAATTAATACATGTATTATAATCCACCCATTCTGATTCATGTTGTGTCATCTGGGTAATCAACAAACATCCGCCAATGGTAATTATCCCTGCTTTACTTGGTTGCACTGATCAGATCCTCACAGGGATGAAGGGTAGCTGTGTGTTTATGTTAATGATCGGTGATGCTGTGTTTGTGCCGAGCAGGATTTAGACCATAAGGCAAAAGAATCTCTCTAAAACCCAGATACGGTATATTTTGTCAGAACAGTTTAGGCGCTGCAGGCCTGTACACACTGAATTCAGTGCTGCTTAACTGAGTTTGTGCTGTTACATTGGTGTGATCAAAGTGTCTGTGTGTTCAGGAGGAAAACCTTTCTTTACTCGGAACCGATCTGAACTGAAGGGGACTTTCATCAATACCAAACTGAAGAAGAGTCGCCGGGGGTTTGGTTTTACTGTTGTAGGAGGCGACGAGCCGGATGAGTTTCTGCAGATAAAGAGCCTGGTCCTAGATGGGCCTGCCGCCCTTGATGGCAAAATGGAGACGGGTTGGTGTACTGATTTTATAATAAATTTACAAAGGCGGAAGACTGCTTCAGTTAGATTTTCTGAATGCTGATTATATAATATATAAATAAGGATGAAAATATATGTTTGCTCGGTAGAAGCTACCAAATAAAAGCGCTTTAGCAGAAGAATATTCAAGTTTGGTTTCTGTTTTTGTTTTCCAAGGTGATGTGATCGTGAGTGTTAATGACACGTGTGTGCTGGGCTATACTCATGCCCAAGTTGTGAAGATCTTCCAGTCCATCCCAATCGGTTCGATGGTCAACTTGGAGCTGTGCCGTGGCTACCCACTGCCTTTTGACCCCGATGACCCCAACACCAGCCTGGTTACCTCAGTGGCTATTCTCGACAACAAAGAGCCCATCATCGTCAACGGCCAGGAGGCCTCTAACAGCTACGACTCGCCGTCCAGCCACGGCAGCCAGAACAACAACAGCATCCCGACCAATGGCGGGGCTCCCCTCAACGGCCTCCCCCGACCCAACAGCCCCTCCACAGAGGTGGCTTCCGATACCTCTTCTCAGCACGGCTACCCCAGCGATGTGGTCACCCTGGCCTCATCCATTGCAACACAACCTGAGCTCATCACTGTACACATGGAGAAAGGAGACAAGGGCTTCGGCTTCACCATTGCCGACAGTCCCGGTGGCGGAGGGCAGAGAGTGAAGCAGATCGTGGACTACCCTCGCTGCCGCGGCCTCAGGGAGGGTGACATTATCGTGGAAGTGAACAAGAGAAATGTGCAGAGCATGTCACACAACCAGGTGGTCGACCTGCTCAGCAAGTGTCCCAAAGGCAGTGAGGTCACCATGCTGGTGCAGAGAGGTGAGTGAAAGGCCAATCTTTCCTTCTGTTCATTTGTGGTGTCGGTAAACTTTTCATTTGTACTGTAACTCGTTTAAGAAGATGAAGGTAAGGAAGATTTAGGGAACAGCTGTCAAGTTTTGTGACTGCTTCTGATTTATTTTCCCATATGTTGAAGTATTGCAAAACAAAGCAATCCTTTCCCATGAATCTGACGCTGTTGACTAAAAATAATAGGCTTCTGCCTTGCAGGCTGTTGCCGCTCGCAGAGAGCTATTTTATTGACACACATATTTATTTATTCATGCAAATAGAGGGTGGAAGAGAAAATAAGAGATTGCTAAGAAGGCAAGATAGAAGGATAATTATGGTAAGGAAGGAGAAAAGGAGCCGCAGAGGAAGTTGAAATAACATTTGAGGACAAGCAATGAGAGATTGAGGTGTTTACACTGAATGGCATTGACAATCAGTCAAAACTGTCCTGAAATGGAAAGAGGGCAGAAGAGGGGAAGTGAAAAGGGTAAATGGAGGAACTATGAAAAGAACAGTAAATACAGGAGACAAACTCAGGTTTAGATGGCGTTTTAGGTCAAAGAGTGAATATTCTTCCTCCTTTTTTCAGTCTGTCTCATACCCAGCTTCACTCTCTGCCCAGTCTGTTTGCACTCTGCTCTGTTTCTGTCTGCTGTGTTTACTTGCTGACAACATGTTTTAGTTATTTTGGGCCATTCATGCACTGGTAAATCTAGTTAAAGGTAGTTACTTTAAAGAGGCCACCAATTGTGCGGGTATGCTCTTTATCCTCCCACCTGGATATCCGTCTTGGTTACAGCTGAGCTGTGTGACATTTTTGCCCTTAACACAAATTTTCAGTGATAGTTGGTCAATGTCAGTGCTGTGGCAACTGTGAATGCTTCTATTCAGTGTGCACCACACAGCTTTTGTCATGGCGTCTGATTGAAAATCGCTGTCGCACAGAAGCACTAAATGGAAACAAAGCAACTGTGAATGGAGGATAAAACTGAAATGATTGAATTTTGGTATTTTCCCTCCAATCCCCCTCAGACTCGCAGACCTCCAGAGCTCTAAATGCCCTGTGTGATACAAGTAATTGGACCCTTTTCTCTGTCAGTGTCCCAAGCTTGCTTTAGGGCTTATTAATTCCAGTAACTAAAAGGTTTTGTGAATGTGTGTGTGTTGTACACTCATGTAGTTTATCTCCTCAGTAGGGTTAAGTGCTCCGAACTGTCAAGGGAAATTGGTCAGATGAATGGCGACCAAGTTGCATTGCAGCCACGCATTGACTCTGCGACTTTCTTTCTTTCTTTGTCTCTACATGTGTCTCCGTTTCAACTCATGTCTCCATCTTTTTTCCTTCATTGTGATTCACACTTTCTTTGTCTGGCTTCTTGACAAACAGTCATGCGGTTTCACTCCCCCTCTCTGGCTTTTGTTAATGAGTAGCATTTCTTCATTGTGCCAGTGTACACAAGGCCTTAAAGTGATACGGCCTCATCATGAGCAGCGGCCTAATAGACTGTCAATAAAAGAGGAAGCAGTTTAGCTCAGTGTCTGTAAATGTAGCCACTGGATTTGGTAGCAGACAAACAGATAAGAGTCTGATAGGAAGAATGCTGCTGAGAGAAACACATGTACGTTTTGAATGGTGACAACGCATATGGAACATTTTAAATGAACAAGCGTTCCTAAATATATTTTCTGTTTTTATCATGCTTATTCGGTTGTTTACATGTTTGCATGTCTGGTCTCATGCAGATTAATAATAGAACAGTCTGCAGACTGCTTTTCTCCCTTTTGTACATTTCAGTACAAATTCCTGGTGATGAAGTGCTTGATGAGTCCAGCATCACACACATTACTTCTATCAGAAAAATTAGTGAACCAAAGTACAACTTAGACGAATGCAGTGTCTCCTTTACACAGTGGTCCTGAACACTTTTTGTTGCTGTTGTTGTTGAAATAAATCATAGCCTTATCAGACAGTATTTTATGCTGATTGGAAGAAAACGGATTTTGCACAAATTATGTTGAAATTCCTCAAAGCAAAGCATCAAAAACAGTATCTTTTGAATATCGGTGGCAGAATTTGTGCTGGTTTTATTTTGGACAACTTGAAATGGTCCCCAGAACCTGGGATTGGATTCTGCATGTGTGAGATGCATGAATGTTTTTTTATTTTCTCTCAGTATGAAACAAACAAAATTGGTTTGTTCAGTATTTCTATTAAGCGATTTCTGTTTCTGTTTCAGTCAATCCATCTATCATTTCGTCCTGAGATTCCTAAAGTGGGCGTCAGAACCCCATAGAGGGGTCACAAGATGATTTCTACAGATCAAATAAGATTTAAACATGTTTAGAAATAGAATGTCTTTTCAGTAATTGCTACAAAATATGTAAAAATTGTTGAAATTAGTGGAGCATCATGCAAAAAAAAGAAATTCATTAATTACACCCAGAATTAACTTGCTCTGCTCCAAGCGTAGTGCCAGCCCTGCTGATTATTTGAGTGTGACATTGAAATAAATGAAAAAAGTCACAAATTTTTCACATGACAGAAACAATGTAGGATTCTGCTACTTACACACTACATACACACTAACGTTACCAGGCAGTAGTTACTCAGTACTATGGTTTATGCATGGAGATTACTTTAAGTTCTGTATTCTGCTACTAACCCATATTAAATTACTATAAAATTAGATTTTTGTGGTTCAGCTGTTGTGTTCCTTTGTGTTGCCGTTATGCCCATGTTTGAATAGACCTATTAGAGCGTGTGCTGCTGCGTACAACTCTTGTATGCATCTACTACCTCCGGGGATAGTGGGGGTTGCAAGTCTCTCATACAGTTATTTTTTGGGTCGGGGGATAAGAAGTTTGGTAACTCGTATTTTAGGCTATAAAAGAGAAAAGGGCAAAACGCATCAGGGTCTCCTAGTGGTAAAGTGATGTCTTGCTTTAGATGTCTAAAATCTAGATATATTTAGTTCTTATGCAGACAGACATAAAGCAACAAATTCTCACAGTGGAGAAGCTGGGACAAGTGAGTGATTCAGTAAATGTCTTAAGTGTCATTGATCAGTTTTTTGATGATTAACTCCTCAGTTAATTGATTAAAATCCTTCTCCGGTCATTGATCCAACTCTCACAAACTCCTCTCTGTGTATCAAAGTGACATAATTAGACGTTTTCCTGGGGAAATAATCCCTTCCCACCTTAAAATGACTTACTGGTAACTCCACACCATTGATTCGTTTTAGCTCCTACTTTAGTCACCAATACAGTTTATATGCTTTGGGCCAATAATAAATCTTTTAGATAGCCTATATGTGATGTTAAAGATGAATTAGAATTAGTTTCAGATGTTTCTTAGAGCTGAATAAATTAAAGAAAAGGAACAGCTTCAAGGGTTACCTTTCCTCCATCAAAAGCTTATTGACATCCAGTGTGTGTGTGTGTGTGTGTGTGTGTGTGTGTGTGTGTGTGTGTGTGTGTGTGTGTGTGTGTGTGTGTGTGTGTGTGTATGTATGCATATATATCGATGTTTGTTCCTTCCTCCCACACATTTCCTATCCCTCAGCTTCCTCCTGCCGCACTCACTGTCACCGTTCGCATGTCGCATGGATTGCTAACGTACACACACTCACAGCTGCACTCATGAGAACATCAACTGAGGTTCTAGTCACGGTGCCTTAATTACTCTCCCACTCGTTCTCTCTTCACTGCTGTCTCACTCCGAATCACTCCAGCTCTAGCAGCAAAGCACACTGGCCTCTAATTGGGGTCCTGATGTCAGCTTTGCTTATAATACACATACATCTTTTTCTCTCTTGTGCTCTCTTTTACTCTCACTCTCCTTCCATCCATCAAAAAATCTCTTCTTGCCTGAGCAAACGCTGCTCGTACGCACACATACATATAAATGCATTCGGAGTCAGTCTCAACATCCGTGCATCCAATTATAGATTAGAGGCAGGAGGACCCTGGTTCGGTCTTAATTGGCGAAGATCCACCCTATCCATCCCAGTTTTTCTGTTTCTGTTTACCCCCGCCAATATGTAGATTCACACCTGCTCGCCCACACGAAGATGGGAGTCAATCCCTGAGGACCGGCACATGAAGAAACACTCGTTAAGGCGGCTGTGTGCAACAGTATGCCCTCTCGGCCCCCTCCCACTGTTTCTCTCACAGTGTTTGAGAACATGCGCAATCCCGCTTGGGTGACATCTGAATGTGTGTTTTCATTCCACACTAGCGACACTGTGCTGAATTTTTTTGTGGGTAGGGGAGAAACTGCGATTCTCTACAAAGATGTGAATCTCATTTTACTTTTTGTGTCTGGGTGACCTACATTAGTTATGAATGATCTTTTCTGACCCACTTTGGCTCAAATAATAGATACATTAGAGGAGCCGTCCACAGGTCGGTGTCTGGTTGTGACACTGTTTCACAGGTTAAACACACAGAACACTGTGGTTTAAGGCTATTTTTTGTACTCTGAGAATATTTCCTATAAGCACGCAGGAATGATTTATTACTTCAATCAGGTCTGTGTTTTGTGATACATAGTGCTTTCATTTGTCTAATTACTCTGCTCTAATGGGCTCATTTTCGCCTGCCTGTCTTCCCCTGCCCTGGCATAATTCATTTTGGCCCCTGATGTCTTCCCATCGCAGAGATGCTGATTTCCTTTCCCCAATTCCCTTTAAAAAGGTGTAAATGCTACACGGTCCACAGGGATGCATACAGCTGCTGTACAGCATTTTGTCAGTGAAAACTTGTTTAGGTGTAAAACTTCTGAAACACGGCCTCTCAATAGCCCAGCGGCTCGTCATTAGTCAGCTGTAGAAAAATGAAGCCTATTTGTCTCAGCGTGACCGTAGCGCTGTGCTCTTTTTACACTTTTTTTTTTTACTTGTTTGTAAGGCCAGTCAGGTGCTGCAATGAATGCAAGGTAATTTGTGCTTGACTGCAGTAACTGCTTGCAGCAAAGTGCAGGGAAGGATGCATGGCTGCAGAGGGGAAAAGAAGGGTGGATGGAAGCATGTCAGTGGATCGGAGAGATGATGAAAGAGCAGCATGGAAACCCCCATGATGCTCTGCTCTCTGACCACCCTCCACACTCCACCCACCTTCATGACTCATCAATCAACAGTGACACATTAGTCCCTGCTGGGCAATCAGGCCTCACACTCCTCTACTCTCTCAGTGAGACATGGGCCTCTTTTCTCCTCCCACGTAGTCCAGTGGTCTCACAAATGGCAGGTTACATTACTAAAATGGACAAGAGGTGTTCAACTATTCCGCAAATGTCAGCATATTTGATGAACCCCTTGACTACACAGTTAATTTCCTTATCTCCTTTGAATTAGCGAGGAGCCAAATACCCAAAGACATGACTTCAGATTAAGTGCACGACCTCTTGGAAAACTCTTAATGGCATTCATGGTGTTAGAGCAAGGTGCTGTTTGGCCTCTTATTTATGTTTGTTTGAATTTCCCCTCATTGCTTTTAAGTGCAGTTTGAAGTCGATTTATTGTACCCTTGAAGACGGACGGGAGGGTGAAATGTCTGTTTGCCTTTGTTTTGTTTGTCTGTTTGTTTTTCATTGACATGCAGCTTAAAGAGAGGACAAAAACCAAGTGGATCACTGCCACCGTAGATAGCTCTTATTGGCGAAATGGTGGGCAAGTGTACAGACAGCTTGTAAATGCTTCCTGTCAAAAAGCACTCCACGGATCAGTGTTCTTCGAGGACACACACACACTGATAGGCACAAATGCAATTACGTGAACCTACATAACCCGTATAAACAAACTCCCAGTTACCGGCATGCACATTCATAAGGTTCGCTTAATGTGGACAGTCTCGTACACACCCATTAGTAAGAGATAAACGCTGATGATGGGTCCCTGCCCAGACCAAAGCAGGAAATCAATTCCCTGTATGGGCAGGAAGTCTTGTATTTTTCGCCCACTTCGCATTAAAAATTCTGCTGACTGAACGTTCCAATGGCACCATAAGGAACAGCATTGCAGTCCGTAAAGGCAATGATGGCAAGGAGGGGGGGCTTGGCCGTTGGGTGCCCACCATTCACCTCTGCTCATTTTTGAGCTTGCTGGAGTCTTGAGTCAGTGAATCACTGCTTGTTGCGCAGGGACGAGGTGAGCCTCTCTCTCCCCCGACCCCAACCAATCTCCCATGTCTTCACACCTCTGTAGCCATTGGAGGACTCGTAAATCTCCACCATTTCACCATCTTTTGTTTCCATGACAATGCTCTGCAGATTTTCTGCACTGGGGTCTCTTCTGGCTGAATGTGTGCATTCATGGGAGGAGGGGATTTTACCCCTTGTTTTTGTTTTTTTCAAAGCCCCAAATGGCAAACAGATTTTTCCGTTTTTTGTCGATTAAAAAAAGCTGTCACAACGCAATTTTCTCCCCATTTTAAATGCATAGTCTCCCTGTTCATCTTTGCTACTATTTAGCCACATTGGTATGTTCTAAGTCTATCATTTAAATTCACTGTCTACACACACATACACGCATAGGGGTAGCGAAATGAAGCCGTACTCTGCACGGCTGTCACACCCAGGCTGCTGATATACACAGCTGATAGGAGCGTTTCACTCCTTCACTGTACAGCGCAGAGCAGCTCACCACAACAACCGTTGCTTGGAGACCGTCTGTCACTTCCCCACGGTCACCAGGCACTGTCGCCACGGTGACAGATGGACCTGCCTGTTGGAAGCCATCACTCCTAGCCGAGATCTACCAGCACGTACACATACACACGCAACTGTGGACAGACAACATAATCTCCTTAGTAATGGCTTCCGTTTAGTGTCTGCTGCGCTGCCAGGTTGGTGCAACAGTTCCTACCCGTCTCGTCAGACCTTTTTCAGCAGAATACAATTAAATCCAAACCAAGGTCCCTCTGGCAGCAAATTCTGCTGAATCCATTGTTTCCTCTGCACCGATCTTAACTCAGGGTGTTCTATATGTATAATAGCAGTTCTTACATCACACCTTATGCCGCCGCACAAACATGCATCGTCTTCACACACCCAGACTGTTGTCGCACAAACAGAAACAAGTCATGTTCGCAAAGATGTGTGATTTCTTTGCCCCTCAGGCAGTGAAATAAGACTGTTATTCTGTCAAGCTCAATAAAAACAAAAATTCACTGCGATCCTCAGATATACAGGATACTTCATTATTTGTTCTTTCTTGGAAATCATAATATTCTGTTGAAATATCATTGATCATAAAAGCGGAATATTATACAAATTTAGTGCCCGGTAGGTCGACTATTCACTCTTCCGAAAGCAGTTTCTGTCACAAATTTTGTGATTTAGTAAGTGTAATAAACAGTAAAATGAGCGGGAGGCCCCGCAGCAGTTCCTGGTCCATTATTTGAGAGCTGGAGGGTAGCGCAGAGGATTTAGCCAAGCTCTCTCACTCAGGCTGTCAGTAGGCAGGCCAGTCTAGATCACCCACCTGTCCTAAACCGCTCTTTCCTCCCTGTTGTGTGTAATTAGGGCTGGAGGTTGGCCCAAACAGCCACAATACCTTTTGATCTGAGAGCTTCAAACACACTCTGGTGCTGCACACACAGACACCAAACGCTGCTGAACCACGTCTGCCTACAAATGTAATGTTGACCTCTGCACAGTTTTGTTGTCCCTATTTTTATTTGTTTTAGTTTTGCAACCCTAAAGTGCAATTGATCTCAGCTATTATTTTTTGAATAAATAGATTAATTACGTAGTCTATAAAACATCACAAAATGGTGACAGAGACTCTCAAGACATCTTTATATTGCATTTTTTTTAACAGCCCAGATCAACAAATTTTGAGGTTTCCCTCACATTTTGAAAACTGATTATGGAAAATGCTCATAAATTGGGATCTGTGTTGTTTAACACCAAAGCCTTCTCAATTTCCAGGTGAAATAGAGAATGTACTGTACATTGCAAGCTTCTGAATTAACCCATAACTGAGTCTGTTCGTTATTTGCCTGGGTGTGGCCATTCTCTGTATCGGTGTATCTGACAGCAAAAGCAGATCAGTTTCAGCAAACAAATGGCAGACAATCAAACGCTATTGTGACACTTTGACTGGCAGCATCCTAGATAGAATACCTTTACTGTATGTCTTATTTAGGAGGACTTGCCATGTGCCTCTGGATGAATGATTCCTATCGATTTTGGAAAAAGTTGAAAAGGGGCAAAGAGATGGGAGAGGAGGGAAGGTAGCAAGCGGAGAAGAAAAAAAACTGCAGACGCAACACAGTTGGAGCTGTCAGTTGTGAATGAACCCAGATGTCGGGGAGATAAAGAAGACAAGAGTGTGTGCGTGTAAAAGATCTTATCCTCTCAGTTTCCCTAAAGGATTGACACACAATAGTGGCCCATTTTCTTAGATGAAACACCGCCCAGTCTCCCTCCCACTTTATGTGTTACATACATGCATCTATTGTACATCAGAGGTGTGTGTGTGGGGCTCATGCCAATTATTGTTGTGTCATAAATACCATAGAGGTAAATAAAAACCACGAGCCCTGCATTTTTTGTTTGTTTCACGCGTTCAGTCTCCCGCTCTCATTTCCATAACTTCATACAACTGTTTGTTTCATGCAGAGCTGAGGGAGGGAGGAATCACAGGAGGGGGAGAGGGCAGTGATGTGCTTGAGGAGCAAATTTCCCTGGTTAGATCCAGGCTGTGTTAGCATTTTAGTAATCCGTCACTCTTTCCTGTTTTCAGTTTTTGTTTAATATGTGTGTGGGTGCTTGTCTGTAGTAATGATATTTCTGCAATGATATTTCCTGGGTACTGCTCACTCACGCAGAAACACGTCTGTCTTACCTTAAGCACACTTTGATTTGTGTCGGGGAGTGCTGCATGAAGCCATCTGATGCCTGCCTGTGCGTGCATGTGTCGGGTGTGTGTGTGTGCGTGTGTGTGTGCGCGCAAGCGTGCACACGTGCATGTGTGCAGCTGCATGGATGTTTACCAGCATATGGAGGTGGGAGGGAGACCGAGATGGAGCACAGAGAGGAAGAGGGAGGGAGGGATGGTGATGATGCTGAGGGAAGAAAAGGGAGGGAGGACAGTGTGCAGTGAGGTGAGAGAGAGAATGAGAGAGAGAGAGTGAGAGAACGGGGGGGAAAAAAAGGAAAAGGCGGCAGGAAAGGGAGAGACCAAGGAGGACGCGCCAACTGCCTATAGATGCTGGAGCCTTCGACAGCGGAGCGCGGCGCTCAGCGGACACAGGAAGATGGTCTCAGTAAGAGGGGAACTGACGGTTGCCTATAATTTAATGTTCAGTATCTTGGACTCCTTCTCCATGGGTAATGCTACGGCCAAGAACTCAAGAGCAAAGCTCGCTTTTTTTTCCCCTCCTCTTTACTCCTCTCTCTTTATTCTCTGGCTTAGTTTTTCCTCTTCAGGATTCTGTCCTTTTCCCTCGCAACTCTCACTTTCCTTCCTCGCTCACTGACATGCGTGCGCCGCCGTCGGGTAGCCAGGGTCTAGTGAACCCTCGGGGCTGGCCCCGCTCTTCCGCTGCACCAGTCAAGCCAAACGCTGGCCGCGGCAGTGATGCAGATAGATAGCGCTGCCTGCCCCCCCTCTTCCTCCTCCTCCTCCTCCTTCTTCTTCTTCTTCTCCTCCTCCTCCTCCTCAAACGCCAGCCGTGGATGGGCGAGCAAGGGAACTAAGCAGGGAAAGAGAGGAAAGGAGGGAGAAGGAGATGAGGGCTAGATGAACACTGATGTGACATTCTTTCGGAGTCTACATTGTGTATTTTTCTTTTTTTTTTAACTTTTTTTTTGCATTCACCCTTTTATCTGAAAGTGGACTTTATGCTATAATTCCTGTGGTAACCTTCTCCCTTTTTCCTTTTTTTCCCCCTTCTCTGTCTGGTTTCACAGGAGTGGCACCTGCAAAGAAGAGCCCAAAACTGGTAAGTGTATATTTGCTTATAATTTTCTCTTTTTCCATCCATCCATCCATCCATCCATCCATCCATCCATCCATCCACCACTCCTCTGTCCTTTATATGTGCATCTTTCGGAGGAATATTCACTACTCACTTTTCCGTGCCCCCCCTCTGCTCCCTCGCCTCTACCTCCCCTCTATATGGTGTAACTTGTGCTGATGTTGTGGGTCTGCTTGTAGACATGGGATGCTGTGCTGTGCGGGGGTGGATCCCTGTGGCTTCACATCAGGGCCCCCCTCTTCCTTCCTCCCTCCCTCTCTCCCCTCTCTCTCCCCCGCCCACCCCCCTCTGGTGGAGGATGGGACGAGGGGGCTTTGATGCACCGCATGAGCTGGGTTGCTAACACGCTGATGATCGCATCGTGCTGGGTGCTAAGTTTGCAGTGTGAGAGTTGAATGTATGATCAGAGCCGGGAGACGGCCTCACCCTGCAACGTCTGTATTAATAGAAGGGACTCTGCTGACTGTGTCTGACTGAACATGTATTTGTCAATTTTGTTTTGCAGGATGATTTTGAGCTGGCTCCTCCGTACAGAGATTACACTAGGAGGGTATGTGATGTCATGTAGATGGGGGTGAAAGTTTTTGGGGGAATGAGGTGTTTGTGGTGCAGGTGCTGGGTAGATACTGGTGATGCAATTCTCATAGCGGATGATGGAGGTGATGGATAAGCTGAGAGCGATAATGCACATATAATGCATGATGCTTTTCGGTTGTATGAGGCTGTTCATGTGCAACAAAAACAAACTAATGATGACTGCTGATGTTGTGATGCATCAAAGCAGTGAATCAGAGTTTGGCCTGTTGGTGGCAAAGCAGGACTGAGCTAAAGGAAGCAGCGAGGGTTTGTTTTCATTGCCCCACCTCCCCCATCTCCGTCCCCCATTCCCATCTTCTGTCTCCTTAATAAGTTATTGGAGCAGGAGAAACCGATGTATTAGGCCAGTCCCGGAGCACAGAGGGAGAACACAATGACTGCAGAAGGTCAAATCTAATAGATCCATCAAGAACAAGAGATTTGTTTTCATTTGAAAGGGGAGTAGGATTTGGACTCTGTGCACATCAAAGTGAGAGAAAAACAAGAAAAAATGCTGCCTCATTGAGGCACCGTTCTGTTTGGTGGAATCAAATTAACCCCAAAAAATCATTTTGTGGTCAGGGGGAAGCATCAGTCCTGAGGTCTGACTTTAGCACCTAGCATGACCTGCATTTCTGATTAATTCTATGACTCTATTGATTTGCAGTTCACCACAGAACCCAGTGAGGTTCCACTCGTAACACCAGCAGAGTGAGCATTCCAGCCGAAGCCACAGATCTGACTTAATATTTGCTAAAGCGTCAAGCTTGTTTTATGCCTAACAAGGATGATGAATATAAACATGAATTGCAGAGGTGTAGGAGACTGATTTGGGGCGTAATGAGTCTGAATTTATTGAAGACATGGCTGCACTTTGAAGGCCAAACACTTTGATATTTGAGAACAGATGAGCCACTTGCCTCCGCCCCTTCCTGGTGTATTTTTGTCCACCACATCCCAAGTAATGTAAGGTCACGTGATGTGAAGTGACTGAACTGCTGTCATTTTCTCTTACTGTCTTAAAATATCTGCTTTTCTTTCTAATGCTCTGCCGGTAACTCTTTCACTTCGCTAGTTTCTGTTTGAAATCTTTGCAGCAGTGCAAAATCTGCAGACTAATGCCGAAGATGCGACCCTCAAGAAAGATGCCACGAGAAGGATGATGAAAAGGATTTTTACTTGAAGTTGCAGTGTACTTGCACTTGAGCTCAGATTTCTATGTGCTTTACCCTTCTCACACACCTCAAATCCTTGAGCAGGTGCTTAAGTGCCCATGTTATTGAGGGGCCAGTGGCAATTTATGGGGAGTTTTACATTTCTGCCTTCACAAGTAAAATCCTCCCTTCGTTTTAAACCCCACAAGTGCTTTATTCACTGTGAATATCTCTCCATATGCAGCAGGGGATGCAGTTTCTTGTTAATACATTCCACTCTGTTAAACAAAAGGAATAGGCAATGTACCCTCGTAAGTTGAGCCACAGTGTGTTTCTCCCATAGTCAAATGACTTAATCATGAGAAACCACTGAGTTCTTTATTCTCTCCCTTTGTTAGCTAAAAGAATTCTCTGAATAAAACAGCTTGATTATTCTTTCTGTTGAATAAGGTGGCAACACAACAATGGTTGAAAATATACTCTTAGAATGTGCTTCCTTTTGCCCCAAGGAGAAGAAGTCTTTAATTTTTTTAACTCTAATCCAAAACTCTTCTGTATTCATCTTCATCTTCCCTGTTTCTCCTCTCACAAACCGCAGCCCCGATTCCTCTTTTCTTTTCTGCTGCTGAGCATGCAGTGACTTATTTTTATGTTTTTGCCTGTACCTGAAAGTTCATTTCTGAGTTCATCTTTCACGCTATTCAAACAGCTGACTTGAAATAGTCAAATGATATTGATCCGCTGTACTTCTCCAACAGCAGTTGTCAAGGAAGGACAGTCAGAACAGCTCCCAGCATAGCGTTTCCAGCCACCGGAGCGCCCACACAGACTCACCCATGCACCCGTCCCTGGCGCCCCCTCTCAGCGAGAGCAACGCCCCCCCGCCTCCCTCACAGCCCTTGCCAGGCCTCCCATCTCAGGACTCCCCAGCCGATGGGACCATCCAGAGAAAACCGGACCCCTTTAAGATCTGGGCCCAGTCCAGGAGCATGTATGAAAGTAGGCGTAAGTATATACATTTTTGGTGGCGGTTGGATGAGGGCTGCATGGGGTGTTGGCTCGGTGGAGACCCGCGGTGTGTTTAGATGATACTGCACTTTTTGGAGCAAGATTTGTGCATGTAAGTAACAAAAGCAACACTAATCTGACCTTTTCTTGTGCTCATGTTTGGTCTTCGGAATGGGACATGGTCTCTTTTTAGTGCTTGGGAGACATATGTGGATTTACTCTCTAATATACACTTGCCAGGTACACTGAAGTAAAACTATTGTAGTCTAATACAACAACCATACACATAATCCTACTTTCATGAAAGTTATAGATCAGTCGTTGCTGCATTAGACTTAGTTTTAGCTTGGTGTACCTAATAAACTGGCAACTGTAAATAAGTACTGCATGCACAAAAAAAGACAAAAGCAATTTAGGTTCTAATTTAGATTTCCATTTGGTTATCCATTAGCTATACCTGCTTTATCCTGTAGAGGGTCGAAGGGGGTTGGAGCGTATCCCAGCTGACATTAGCCTTGGACAGGTCACCAGTCTATCACAGGACTAACACAAAGAGACAGATAGCCATGCACACTCACACTCTCACCAAGGGATGATTTAGAATCACAAATTAACCTACCATGCATGTCTTTGAAGCCAAAGCAGCTACAGAAAACCCAAACACCGGGAGAACATGCAAAATTCGCTTTGAAAGGCCACAGCTGCCCAACAGGTTTAAACCCAGAAGTCTCTTGGTGACACTAAGGTCACAGTGCTAAACTCTGAATCACTGTGCTACCTGAAAATTAAAGTCACATGGACACTGGCTTGATTAGAATCTAACGGTGTCCAGGTCACATATTCTACTTTTCTAGACCTCAGACAGGTGAGTTGTTGATTACAGATTCACAGTCCATCAACTCCAGTGGAATCATTTGATACAAAATAACCGTCAGCTGTCAGGATACTTACATTTTACTTTAAGTTAAAGTCTGATCTGTTTACTAAAAGTCAAGCTTTTTAATACTAAGATTTTGTCCTGTATTTTGGAAATTTGTAGTAGTGTGTGTGGCAACTTCCCATGAGTACAAACACAATGTGACCTAATCATTAAAGTTACTACTAAAATATGGCAGTAGGTACCTGTGTAACAACAAAAACACATTTTAAGTTGCTGTTGTTGGATCTGAACATGGGCAGAATCTTAAGTGTTTAGGAAATCATAAATAAACTAGGCTGCTGGTAATTTGTACAGTTTGATAAGCTGCTATTATTCTTTTGTTTATTACTGTGCATCACTCCGTGTACTGTCCAGTCTGGCGTGTATGACAAATAACACGCACATACTGTGTCTCTCTCCATCACTGTGGTGTGTACGTGTGAATGAAGCCGTGCAGAACATTAACATAAAAAGTGACCTATGTCTGAATGACAGAATGCTGTCACTTAAACAGATTGATGAAGCCAGCAATGTTATGTATTCCATGCCTGAAAAGAGCTTTAGATTTTATTGTCACTTGTGACCAGCATTACAAGCATAAATCTCCCACATGTTCTTGATCCTGTCCTTTAAAATCTACTAGATGCTACTTTTGTCCAATTGCCATACTGGCACCACTGACACACTTTTACACTAGACTTCCCCTAAGAGGCACATAGCGTATAATTAGCAATAGCAGAGTGGATGTCAGTGGATTGCATAACCTCCACTACCCTCCCACCACCCTAATTGGGAGAGTTCCAGTTAAAAAGAATGAGCCTCAGATCCACTGTCAGACAAGTTAAAAAAACAAAGGAGGTGAGGGGAAAAACAGCAGTCTGCAAGGAGTGAAAATTTTGAAGTATTGAATCACTTTTCCAGACATCATTTGACAAGGATTTTCATTATTTACATGCCTGTGAAGAAGAATGTGAGAAGAAGAGCTGCAAGTAGTGCAGACACCTGTTGGAAAGCTGCTGATAATAGCTGAGAGAACAACAGTGTTTGATTTAAAAGGGAAATAAAGAATAGCGATGAAGAGTTACAGAAACCAAGGCCAAGGGGGAGAATGTGTCTACATACCTGCTCTAATGTGATGGAATCTCAATAGGGGTTTTTCTAAATTTTCACTTTGCTCTGTGCAAATGGAAAGACAAGTAAAGAGAGCACAAAAGTATATTGAAGAGAGAATCGATGAAAATACATAAATGAGATATAAAAGAGGATAAAAGAGAGGACAAATCTTGGCAGAAGAGGGGATTCTTAGGTGTAGAAAAGTTAAGGGAAGCAACCAGAATGACAGAGAGGACAGTCGACCTGTACCAGCAGGTGCAAATCCTGCTTCCTCACGCTGCATTGAGCTCCCCTCCTGAAATCCCTCAGTATTCACCCCATAGGGCTCAGGCCTTGGCTGCAGCAGAGACATTTCTCTATGCAGCATTCATGGTAATGAAAAGTTCTGCTGAGATCAAGGTCTTTAAAAACGCCATGTGGTGAACAATTTCCATTTGCAAAAAAAAGTCCTGCAAAAACTCTCACAGCATTAATGTGGTCTAAAAAAAAACAAGACCAGGGATGGTAGGAGACTCACTCGTGCTTTATTGGACTTCATTTTGATTATTGCTGGGTTTAAAGATGTCCCCGGTTTAATTTCCTCAATGTTTGATCCATCCATGCTCTTTATTTGCAGTCCTCACTCATATCTCTGCATGGGACAGTCTATCTTTGTAAAATATTGATCCATTTATGCCTCAGTCGTCTCACGGTGGGGGATCACTTATGGATCTACTAATCGACAGGAGCAGGGTGTGCAGTTGACCCTCCTGAATGCAGGTGCAGATTGCGACAGTTAGCCTTTGACTCTTCCTCTTCCAGTTCCTCCACAGTAACGCTGTGATAGATTGGAAGAGATGGCTGCACTCCGCGGGGATTTCAACTGTTGACTGAAGGAACAGATTGGAAGCAGACTGCTTATGCTTTCTGCCACCCCGCCGCCTCTTAGGGGCTTTAGCGGCCCTGGCAGCGGCAGCCTGTACTGGAGGGAAAGGAAAATCTCCCCAAGACTTTGCTCAGAGCTGCATGTTTGTCAGCTCCTATAGCACAGCTCTGACCATACAAATGCATGCACATACATATATGTGACATACTATACTCATGCTTAAAGCCATGAAGCTCTTGTGTGCACTGGGATAAGGCCATACACATGAGCTCTCCCTCCTCTCCCAGGCTCCTGCTATAGTCCCCTGAGGGCCCCACCAGTCTCCACTGCTACATGAACCATGAGCTGTCAGTCGCTGCAGTGCAATGCCTCTTTTATAACACAGCAGCTTTCTAGTGACGAGCGTGCGCACTCACTTCAGTCTCTTGTGGGTATGAGTGAACTGTGAACTAGCCATACTCTGTTCAATAATATATAGCCTCGTCCAGAATGTGTGAACGCATCCGTCAGATGGGCTCCAGCGTAAGCCAGAGTGGAAATGGATGCATTGCATGTCACACATCACTTCATGAAAGAAACAGTGTAGTCCACTCCAATATGTCAAGCCCGGGAGAACGTCACTGAGAGTATTTAAAAGCTAAAAGAAAGTATGCTATTTTTGAACATCAGAAGGGAGTTTTTGCCAGATTATTTCTAATTATGGATACCAATGAATGAGAGGGTTCAGAATTCTGTTTTTTTCATCGCCTGTCTAGATTTTGATAGTTTATTTAAGCTCTATACTTATGCTCCTAACCCAAAATAGATCTTTTGTAATCTTTTGATGGATCAGTTGTTTGTTCTTTATTTCTAGTGCTACCGTAGTGACAAAGCCTAAAACAGTCGAGAGGACAGTTATTTGCATGTTGACATAAGCAAGCGGACAATTTGATTCCCTGTAGGTGCATCCATTACGCTGTCTGCATAAATTTTGCCTGAGGGATTTAAACTAAATGTCTAATAGCATGTTACTACTGGGTTCTTGTGGTACCGGTGCAGGGAGAGGGAGTCCCCAGGGATGACTGTATGCAGAAATGTTAATGGTAGTTTGTTGATTTCACAGTTCCAGACTTCCAGGAGCAGGACATTTTCCTGTGGAGGAAGGACACGGGGTTCGGCTTCAGGATCCTCGGAGGCAATGAGCCAGGAGAGCCTGTAAGTCTCTCTAAAAACTTTTTTTTCTCCCATCTCTCACTGCAGAAATATCTCCAGTTTGCTTTTCAGTTTCCTCATTTTTTTCACTATATATTTGTGTGAAATGTAGAAACCCAAGCCAAAAAGATTCAGTGACTTAAATGATGAGAAGAGTGATATTCTCACCACTAGTCGGAGCAGCATCTGTAGGGTTTTCTGCCCCAGATCAAGCTTTCTGTTTATCCTCCTCCTGCATGTAGTTCAGAGCTTATGTGGTGGATTCAGTCAAGCTCATATCAGTGATTTCTACAACATAGTTTCTCTTTGATCTGGCCAATGCAGCCGCAATCAGTCCAAGAAAAAGAAAGAAAAAAAACTCTCTCTCTCTCACACACACACACACACACACACACACACACAAGCCGTTTCTTTTTTTCCCCTTTTTTTAAAGAGTCGGTGTTGTTTGTTCTTGTTCACTGGCCAGACTGCATTTTTTTTCTTCTTGAAGGAAAAAAAAACTAATGATTTACTTTAGAGCTTGGCTTGAGTTACGGTGGCAGGTTGGAGAAAAGTGAAGATGTAAAACTGAGGTTTAAATTGTAGCAGGCATTTACTGCATGCCAAATTTATGGCCCCTGTGAAAAATGGGACATTTTTGTACGGAGTAAATTTTAACTTAAAAAAATACATTTGTTAAAGCATTATTTCAGCTCTTTTCTTATGTGTGATGTAAAAATGTATAACACACACCTGGTTGTTTTTGCCCAGTTGTAAAGTTCCTTTGTGAGAGTCTCATTCATCTGCTTTGTCTGTCTTTCAGATATACATTGGCCACATAGTGAAGTACGGTGCAGCAGATGAGGACGGACGCCTGCGATCTGGTGATGAGCTGATATGTGTGGATGGCACGGCTGTAGTGGGGAAGTCGCACCAACTCGTGGTGCAACTGATGCAGCAGGCTGCCAAGCAGGGCCACGTCAACCTCACTGTGCGACGCAAAACCAGCTACGCCGGTAAGCAGAAAGTGGGTCGAGAAGAGGAAGCAGCTTAGCCCTTTAAAGACCTGCTGACAGGTCCAAAAGAGGTTTAATGTATTTCTGCTGGATGAAGTTCAAAAACTTGTTTAAGGTTCGCAAATTATGGCAGATTCATTAAATACACAAGACAAGAGTGGGAAAAGCGGGCCAGTGAATGATTTTCTTGACACAGAACAAATAGTTTAACTTACAACAGCAAGGAAAGTTGGTTGCCAAGAAGCTGGAGGTTTTCAGCCTGTCGCCTGCAGGTAATCGTCTAACTGCTCACAATATTTAAAGCTGATGTACTGTTAAAAAAAACTAAGATTTGCCATTGTCTTGTTTGTAAGAGTTTTTATGAACAATTACATATACACTGCATTTCTTGTAGCTTCTTCAGGGTAAAAGTCCCCCTTCCTTTTAACACTTTAATGCTTATTGTGAGCAGTAGGTGGATGTTCTGTCTACACTGGTGGTAACTTAACCCTCTGAACGCCAAGAAATTTCTGACCAGGTCCTGCATCTCTATGGAAACAGCACACCCATGACTAGACATAGTATAGCACAGTATAAGTATTTATTTATTTTGTGAAATTTTTTTTAAAAATCTTCCTGTACATTTTTTCTAGTGTCTTAAGTGTTCCCAGTACTGAAGAAAATGTCATTCTTCTTACTATATATATTTTACCACACATTTTTTAAAACATTTTTGGTGTATTTCCTTGTCTCCTTTCTGCTCTGTGTAAACACAGCCTGCAGTTCAGCCAAATTTAGCCAAATATTCCCAGATTTTTTGTCATGTGACCATTGAATTATAGTTGAATAGTTCAATAATGGCTTTTCAGTTGTATAGAGGAGTGCAGAATTTTTTAGTTTTTTATAGAATCTGGTCAAAGCAAGAAGTTTGTTTTTGGTACTTTGTAAATGAGACAGGCAGAATGAAGTGATTCTGGTGAAATATGAAGATCTTAAGCTCAGACCTGGTTACATTTCCCAGCAGAACCGCACATCAAAAACGAGTAGTTGAAAGACTGTCATAAAGTTGAAAAACGGATGATTCTTCCCGTTCTTACAGTTCCTAACTCTGATAAATAGTGTGATTTTGGTGTTTTGTTTTCTTTTTTTAACAAAAAGCATGCATTTTAAACCCACTGGTGTGTTTTGGGGTTCAGAGTTAACTTTTTTCTCCTATCAATTGTGATAAAGAAAAGTGTCTAATAAAAAGAGCTGTGATTTTAAAATGACCAAAAACAACCTGTAATAGCGCTTCCTGTAAGCATATTTTCCCTGTCAGATTGTTTCCATTTAATTGCAGTTATCATATTTAATCAAATAAGTAATTGCATTTTCATGTCGGCAGTGAATTTTATTATTTAATGAATCTAATTTACGAACAAACTCAGATTGTGTTTGATTGCATTATGATATTACAGCCCCTGATGTTACAATACAACCGTATTCAGTTGCACTCTGTACATTACAGCACAGAGAGCTACATTTATTTTAATCATAGTTCCATCAGGAGCCCAGGGCCTTGCTTACTTTATGCAGGGGCTCCTTCTTCTGTACAAGGCTGGATGTGGAGGCGCTCAGCTGCTACCACAAGCAAACACCCTCAGCCCCATCGCTGCCTTCACAGCGCTCAGCTCAGCTCCACTCTGCTCCTCAGCAGGCGATAAAGAAAGACCAATAAATATGATGGAGAGGGTGGTCAACCTTCGGCCCGACGACAGCGGCCAGACATTAGTGCATTGCTGCTCCCCGTCTGCCTCAGAGCGTCCACAATATGAGGCGCCTTCCTCGAGCAGCTGTACAGGAAATGAAATGTGGAATGAAATGTCCAGATACAACAGGCAGACCATGCCTTCAGTTCATCTTTTGTTCGAAACCGATCACAGAAGCGATTGTTGAAGAGGCCCTTCTCCCCAAGCTGTCTTGCCGGCTTTTTCCTTTTTGTTATCATAAACAAGATAAACTAGCTGTGGTAGGAGAGAAAAATGTCTTTGTTTATTTCCATTTTTTTTCATTTCTCAAATTCTACAGATGATGTAACATTTAGCTGTGATGTCATACCTTGACAGTTTTGTTTTAATGTTATCTCACCTAATTATGCATCGGTTTTAATTTTTCTACACCGTTGTTTCCCTACACCTCTTACATAACAGTGATTGGCCTAATTTTCATCAGCTTGTCTTCATTTCCCTCTTGATCTTTTGGCGTTATCTCCCGCATCTGTTCTGGCTCAACTTCCTACTTGCAATTTCTTCCTCTTTGTTTCCTTCATCAATCTTCCTCCACTGGCCCCACTATTCTAACTGTCCACTTTATATCTGTATCGTTCTCCCTTTATCCTCTTCTGTCATCTCCAGTTAAAGCAGAGGGAGACGTGCCTCCATCACCGGCGTCCTCGCACCACAGCAGCACCCAGGCGCCCAGTCTGACGGAGGATATCGGGAAGCGCACCCCACAAGGCAGCCAGAACTCCCTCAACACCGTCAGCTCCGGCAGCGGCTCCACCTCCGGCATCGGCAGCGGTGGTGGAGGCGGCGGGGCGGGAGGCAGCGGTAATGCTGTGGTCGCCGCTGCAGCCGCCACCACCTCCTCTCAGCCCCCCAACAACTCCACCGCCAACGTCACCTCCTCCACTCTGCAGCCCTACGACGTGGAGATCCGGCGCGGTGAGAATGAAGGATTCGGTTTTGTCATCGTCTCGTCGGTGTCTCGGCCTGAAGCTGGCACCACCTTCGGTAAGAGACGCGTTTCTGTCTGGAATGTTTTTAAAAAGTTACGAAACATCTTCAGGTTCATTGCAGCTGACGGCACATACAAATATTACAAAAATCGGCTCCACTCAGCAAAACCTGAATCACACTCTATAGCTTTTCCTCATCACTGGGGCCTTTTATCTTCCTCTCTTCTTTATGGGATCCTTTGTATCATCCACAAAAACCACTGAATGCTAAATAGCCTGACAGCCAGCACAGATTCTGGCTATTTACAGTCCCACCAGATCAATATCAACACTCTTCAAAGAAGTGGTTCTTCTTTCTCATTTTCGTCTGAGCCTGTCAAGCCAAGACACTGAAACCCTTTCTTCGCCTGCAGCTACTGCTACACTCACACAAGGCTTTCATAATTGATCACAAGTGAAGTGGGTCTTACATAAGGCACTTGTATTATTCAGCTGAACTTAAATGGCTTCTGCCGGGCAGGTTGGCACTAAAAGCCTAATGACAACTTCATAAGGCAGAGCACCGTAAGCAGGATAAGTAGGGGAGATGATCGGTGTGAATGATATTTATTTATTTTACAACACAGGATCAGAGAGATTCACTTAATCAGATTCACCTTGTCTACTGTTTTTTAAGGTTATTTTGAAGCAGTTGTCATATCTGAGTTTTTAACCAACAGTTATTTCTCTATTTGATATCACACAGCTTTGCAAATAATTCAGTTCAAAATGATTCTGCTTTGCTATTTACAAACCAGTAGTGTCTTTTCTATGAAGTGCACACTTTGCTCCAGTGCCATTGCTTCCTACCTACACTACTATGACATTTTCAGCGCTCTTGTCTCTGTCAGTGTGGGTGGACTGAAAAAAACGGGTCTGAAAATGCTCGACATTGCAGGTTGGCTTACAAAGAGGCAAAGCTCCTTTTCACAGGCCAGAGTAGAAAGCACGGGGAGGCAGATGAGCTTTAATTCATTCGACTTAACATGTAAAATCCGGCTGAAACCCAGTGGCAACATTAAACATTTCTTTCTCTTTCACTCTGCACTCAATATTTTATAGCCCAAAATGGCTGGATTCTGTTCAATAGAAGGGAAGAGGTCGGGGTTAGACAAGTTTGTTGTGGAATGAAACAGCGAAGGCGGTGGAGGAGATAAATGAATAATAATGAAACGTTAGGAGAGTAGCGAGAGAGGAAGGAGTGATTGCATGCAGTCTGCAGTGTCTGTTGTCAGCTTGCAGACAGAAGGAGGAACAGAGAGACCTCGGGGTAGTCAGTGAGATGTCAGCTCTGATGTATGTTTGTCATCTCTAACTTTCTGCAGGTGCAGGTGTTTGAGATGTAGATAACAAAGAATTGTGTTTTTCTGCTGCCGACATACAAATGTAATGATACCCGTTTTAGAAATTTGGTGCAGGAACAGCTTTAAGCAAAAGAGGGGAATGAACGCTGGATTTGGAATTAAGTTCACTTTTTCAACAATGATTAATTCCAAAAACCTATTTACAGGAAACGTACTGAGAACTACAGTCTGACAGATTATTTTATTTTTCTACAGAACACATTTAAATTTGCCCTTCTTTGCCAACGCTTGCTTATTATCCTGCTGCACTTCAGTCTTTTCTTCTCTCAGTGACTTTGCCTTTGCTTGTGTCTGCTGGTGAATTAACCCTCAACCCTGCTGATCCTCTTTTTTCTGCTCCTTTCCCCCGGTTTTTCCCTTCTTTTTCCTTCCACTCTCCGATCCCCAAACATGCACACACTTAAACACGCACATCCCAACATGTCAATGGTGACCATAGCTGGAAATGCATGTGTGGCAATGCCCCACAAAATAGGGCGCATCATCGAGGGGAGTCCAGCAGACCGCTGTGGCAAGCTGAAAGTCGGTGATCGAATCCTGGCTGTTAACGGATGCTCCATCACCAACAAGTCCCACTCTGACATTGTGAACCTCATCAAGGAGGCCGGAAACACCGTCACACTACGCATCATTCCTGGCGACGGTGAGCAGAGACTTGCAGTTTTTATTCCAAGATGAATGTCATTGTGTTTTATGTGCTTTTATTTGTATAAAGGCCCTTCAGGGACCCTTGTGTGGGATGCTTGCTTTACCACAGTGGAGTGCTGATTTGCCTTTGCTCTGTGGCACATTAATGCAAGTCAAACAGTACAATCATTAGCTATTATTAGTATTATTACATAGTCTGATTATATTTGAACAGCAGTACCAGTCATCACTTTCCTGAGCGGTTATTGAGTATGCTCGTACAGTTATATAAAGCTTGCCGTTTCTTCGCTTGCTTTCAAAGTGACTGGAACACCCCCGCAGTGTTGACAGAAGTGCTTCTTTGGGGATATTTGGGAATTTTCCCAGTCTTTGCATTTCTGCCGTTGGCATGCCTGCACTCTTAAAACATCCAAGACTAATTTAAAAGTCTGTGTGTACGTGTGGATGTGTGTGAAAGAGAGAGAGAGAGAGAGAGAAATGAAGAGAGAGATGCAGAACTTCCTCTGTGGTTGTGGGTGTGTCTTTTCTGTCAAAGTGGTTTTAAGGAAAAGTTTGTGCCCATTGTATGTTGTGCTGTGCAGCTGAGAGCTCTCGCTACTTTGTGCTGACAGATCACTCCGGCATGCTTCACAAATATTGTTTAATTAAGTGTGTGTGCGCACGTTTGTGTTTGTGTGAGGGAGGCGATACTCCCTGTCAACCTGCACACTGATAGAAATTGGAGCTATTTGTCTGCCGCTCGTTGCTTTCCGGTTCACTTCTTATGGATGAAGAGGGGTTTTTTTCCATGCAGAGCGGTTGATGAGAACAGTGAGCCAAAATTGCTCTGCCAAGAAGACACAGAGAGCAAGAGAAGGCGTCCGAGAGGAATAACTGGATATGCTTTATCGGAAAGTTCTGGTTTGTGTTTATGTGCATATGTCAAACGAGTAGACGCTGTCTGACACGGAGACAGAGTCAGGAGAAGATTGTGCCTTATGTTTTCTAAGTTGCGTCTCCGAGTGACTGTTCTCTCTGCCTGTTTACAAATGGCTGAACATGCCTATTTTTGCGTGGCTCGGTCCTGTCTCAACATTGTGGCGATGTGAATAAATACCAGAGCAAGAGCGTCGTCCAAGGTGAAATCAGGTTCAGCTTCTTTCTATTGAACGCTCCTCTCCCCGTGTGGGAGCACAGATGGAGTTTTGTAGTGAGTGATGCTCAATACTTCTGCAGTGACAAGGAAAACAGCCATGGGAGTCTTCCTGCTGCTGCACAGTAATACATGCACAAGCAGCTAATGCCTTCATCAAAGCTTATGTCTCTCCAGCATAGACTGGAGGCGCAGACCAAGCACACCTCATTGCTTCGCACTGTGTAAGAGAAGGGAGATAGACACGCCTGAGGTGATATGATTTTTTTAGAACAGATTCTATAATAGATATTGTATAGTACCGACCTACTTGTCTTGCTTGTGCCTTTCTTTCCCTTCGCATTGCTCTTTCTCTCCATTGAGTTTCTCATTTTGGTATCAGTTCCCCGTCCACACTCTATCCATTCAGGGTGGGAGGGCAGACACCAGTTCAGTGCTTTTTCTCTTGCTCATTTTTAAGCCAGAGAGGACAAAAGGAGGCAGCGGTTCGCAAGCAGAATGAAAAGACAGCGAGGAAATCGTTTCCAGACAGAAAACAGTTGGAGGAGAGATAAATGGAGAGGGGCAGCAGAATGGAAGGAGTGGGTTATGCAAATGAGCAGATGGAAGGGCAAATGGGGTTTACGGGGACAAATGCGAGGCTGTGAAAGTGAGAAATGAGCAACATAAAATATGTGCAAACATAACACATAGGGGGTCCTCGTGCTGAAGGCCGGGCTAAAACATTCATCGCACGCTTGCGTACACACCGAAATAGAAGGTTTTTTGCTCTGTGTCTGGAATTCAGCTCGCCCCTCCCACACTCCAGCTTCATTGGTCAACTTTGTACCTCTTGGGCAAAGGGAAATCGAAGAGTTAAGCCAACAGGCTCCAAGGAGAGTGGTGGAGGAGAAGGAGATGAATAGGTGAGAAGGGAACTGACCGTGAGAAGAATAGCGAGCAGCAGACTTCGAGGAGTGCTGAGTTGTAATCAAATATAGGATGCCTGTAGTTAGAAGTACAAGAAAGATTAGGCTGTTAAGGAGAAGGAAGGTTTCTTTTTGCAGCAGCAGCAGTGTAATTATGGTGTGTTTTTGTTGTCCACCGTGTTTCATTGATAAGAGAAAATCTCTGATGAAAATGATTGGGTCAGTGCAAAGTTTAAAGACAGAATAATCAGGAGTTTTTACGTAAATAGGGACTGCAAGTGTGTAAGCTTACTGTTTGACAGTTTACTGGCAGACAGGGTTAGTTTCAGTCCAAAATGAGTTGTACACCTTTCAGGAGGGGGTAAAAAATTGACAAGTAGCTTGACAAAATGATTGATGGTACAAACTACTGTATTGCCTGGAGTCCCTGATGTTGGCGAAGTGATGGAGGAAGCCTGGAGGCTGGTTATGGAGCTGGTGCTGCTCCCCATAGGTCAGCTAATGTTTGTAGCTGACAGCTGCTGAATGGACGCCAGTGTACATACGGCAAAAAGAAACAGTTCCACGTGTGAAATATGGATTTAATTCCATCACACAGTCTTCCAGAATAGCAGAGAGACTTATATTGGTGTATTTCTATGCAAATTTTAATGTACTGAATAATTAGCTGTAGAAAATGTGCTCATTGTAGCAAGAAAGTTTTACGTTGGCTGAAGGCAGAGATGTTCTTGGACAGTGTGGGAGTGTCTGGTGCAAATGAAAGGTGGTGATTTGCCAAAAAATGGCCAATTAACTGATCATTTCAGATACTGTGCCTGTTTTCTAAAAATGGTAGCTTTTATTGGTGAGCCGTGACAGCTTCTTTTTTCTCCTTCAGAGTCATCAAATGCATCTTTGTTGACGAATGCAGAGAAGATCGCCACTATAACTACCACTCACACACCTCAGCAACAGGCTGCACCCGAGGCCAGGTGAGGAGCATGCTGGGAAACTGAGTAATTTGAACATACAGTCATGTAAAAAATGTATAGAATGTTCGGTTCGATCTTTAATATTTCACACTGATTGCTCCCTTTTTGTTTCAGGAACAACACCAAACCAAAACAGGAATCTTTTGAATTTAAACCCCCACAAGGTCCCCCTCCCCAGCCCCCCACACAGCAAGTCTCAGCTCAGGTAAGAAACAACGTCATCCATCCACCTGTCACGTCATTCGTTCATACATCCATCCATCCAACGGCCAAGTACTCTACACTCCATCCCATCAGCTTCCTACCATCATGTACGCTTGTCTTTAGGAACATCAGTCCAGTTGTTCAAGCATCCAAACATCCCTTCATCCTGTGTCCCCCACATGCATCAGCCAATCTATCCACCCACCTTCCTCAAGGACAAACGAAGTGCATTTATATTTATTAATCTCTTTACACCTACCTGCTGGCATTATCTGCGTCTGCGCATTAAGGGAAGCCTGTTTGCTTTCAACGTAGCCCCTCAGTCCACTGTGTTCGCCGCTGAATTAATCTGGTGGTGTGGAGATGGCTCTCACAGATAGCATTGATCCTTCAGCAGAGGAGATTAGAAGGGCGTGAAGACGGGAGCTGCTGAGGCTGTCTGCCTTGTCCTTGCGGTGCCCAGCCCTTCTCTTTCTCCCTCTCTCGGTCTGTCTGTGCCCCTCTGTGTTTTTCACCCAGGGCCCAAAGCATCAGTAATTCAGCATCCTTACACCTGAGCATATGCATGTACACACACACACACACACAAAGAAAGGAGCCTGGCACAACTATTAAATAGGTGTGACTTTCCTGAAGGTGGCATTTGTCCCATGCTCCTGAAATAGGAGCCCACTTCAAAGGACACACACACACTTGAAATCTGAATCACAAAAGTGACCTTGATGCAAATGTGTCTTTCTCGATCTCTCTCTCTCTCTCTCTCTCTCCACGCACATGTGTGGTCTGTCTCCATCAGGATGCTGAGTTCTACTCGGTGGACCTGGAGCGAGACAACAAAGGCTTTGGCTTCAGCCTGCGAGGAGGCAGAGAGTACAACATGGACCTGTACGTGCTGAGGCTAGCTGAGGACGGAGCAGCTGTACGCAACGGAAAGATGAGGGTACGGACACAAAACAGAAAAAGCAACAGCACTAGTGTTTACGCTCTGCAAAACATTAATCATTTAGACACACAGAAGGTGCCACAGACTTTGTTTTCACAGGGAATTGCAAATTAGAAAAGCTTTGTTACTAAAGGTCACTCCACCGATTTAACCATGAAGTTCGATTAGCTTATTCTAGGAAATACTATGCAGCCTTTGAAATACAAATGTCTACAAGCACGGGCTGTGGAGTTGCATGATAGGAAATGTAGGCTATAGCCTTTTTGAAATGTAAACCACACTGTAATAGAAAGTGATGATATCCCAGCTTCAGCTGCATTCATTTTTTTTTTTTGCACTTCTCAAAACTATTTATATGGGCTTTCCTTAATCTCTGGAGTACCTTTAAGACTGTACTTAATTATAAAACAGAAAATTTTTTAAGTGTTTTTGTGCCCCTTTGAAAATTCGATCTTCATCTCAACAAGACTCACTTTATTAAATAAAGCTTATATGCAGCTGTGCATCAGTGAATATTCCTTCTGGAATTTAATTCATTCCATAATAAATACATTACAGTGATTTTCGCATGCATATTTTCGACCCACCCAAAATATCCCCTGGAGTCTTTAGTCAACAGTTCTCTTGGGTGTTTTAGTTCATTTTCCATATATTGGTCTTCCTGGGTTTCTGTCTCCACAGCTTCTAAATCCTGTCATTAAGCTCCATGTTTATATGCCATGTTTTGTGAAAAACATACCAGGGGAATCATTGCTGTAAATGTTAACCAATACAATGAGGAATACTAAGACTCCATTATTATGTATGAGCGGTGGGAGACATTTCCATGTATCTCCAAAATGTCAACATTTCATGAGCGAAGAAAAATTGCCTTGTTTCCGTCTTTATAACAATGCCCTTTTTTTGGATTGTTTTTAAATCATTATTTATTTAAATAGTTTGGAGGATTTTCCCAAACCCACAAATGAATCCTTAATCCTCCAATTGTGCAAAACGAAACCATAATTAAAGTTACATAGTTTTCTGTGTTTACCAAACAGCATATCGGTAAAATGTCTCTAGAATTCCATTACTGTTCATTTTAACTATGTTTTATCGTGATTATAATGTGAAAATTCCTTACATTTAGTTGCAGTGGCAGTGTTGGCTGTTTTGTTAGCTCTGTGTTTAATGATGGTCATATAGAGACAGTGTATACTTGTGCATGAGTCTTCTGGTTCTGATTGGATTTTTGGACTTTGCTTCTTATGTGATGCACATGTAAACATCTTTTTTTGTTTTGTCGTGGTTTTGAGGAACCTTGACAAACTATCTGAAGTATCCTGTATTATCCAGGTTTCTCAGCATTCTCAGCTAGTAAGACCAGAGTCACTGAGATGTGAGAATCAGGGCACAACTGCATACAGGTGATGAGAAACCTGTGAACTGTTGATCTCATTTATACAGAGAAATGGACACCCAGTTTTCCCATGTTCCATGTAAAGATCATATCTTGAATAAGATCAAAACCAGGATTAGACTACTAATGTGTATGTGAACCCACTCAGAAACTAATACCGGTATAACATTATGTATCAGTATAATTACTTGTGCAAATCGTACCCCTCTACTGCTAGCTATGCTTCCCTGAACACACTTACAGTCACATCCAGGCTTGGCCACATGAATGGCTGATAGTGTGAGCCCAATGTTAAAACACACCAACACTGCAGAGTCAGTGAGCATGACCACTGACAGAATATATACATTTTAATTAATTAACATTTCACTAGGAGCTTGTAAAGTAGCATTCATACATGCCACAGAAGCCGTCAAGAAACTTTAACCTTTTAATTTGATTGATTGCACACAACCAGCAGCACTTCCCCTGGGCTCCCTGATTGAATATACAGTGCAGGGGCTCAGGGATTCCTTCCTGGGTGTTTGCATGTGACACATGTTAGATGGATAGTGCATGAAAGTGAGATTTAAGGGATTTTTTCTCCCCCATATATATTAATATGCTACAGTTAGGAAGTGTGTGGGCGTGCATGCATTAACACGTTCGTATATGAACATATGAATACAGCCGTTTGTGGTTGTGCACCTTATTAGCAGAGATATTAATAGCAGCAGCTGTGTGAGGCAGAAAAAGGTGTCAGTGAGAAATCCATATTCTGCCAGAGAAGTATTCCCTTGGTGCAGACAGCACTGACAGATAACCTGAGGAGTGGATTCAAAGAATCAGGAAGCAAAAAGTGTTTCTTCTGGTTGCTGTTTTCCCTCTATTTCTCTCTCTCTTTCTCTCTCTGTATCTTTCTCTCTTTCTCATTTCCCGCTCCTCGTCACAGTTGCTGCATTTTGATGCAATTTGCTCTCTGTAATTTCTTGATTTAGAAAAAGAATTACTTTTGTGCAGTTTACCATTCAGTAAATTTGATATGTAACTTGTCCCTGATCTGTCCACCCTTCCCTTCCTCTGTCACTGTGTCCCTTTGAACCTCTGTGCTTCTCATCTTTCCTCATGTACATTGTTCCCCACTGTCACTTGCTCTTCACATTCTGTCTTGCTCTGCTGTCTCCTCTCCTCTTCCTGGCTCTCGCTGTCTCTCTTCTTTCCTTCTGATTCAACTCTTCTCCCTTCCATCTTCCCCTGTCACTGTGCGTCTCTTCCCCCACCTTTTGCACTTCCTCCCTCGTCTTCATCCTCCACTTTAGGTCGGGGATGAAATCTTGGAGATCAACGGCGAGAGCACCAAGGGCATGAAGCACGCGCGAGCCATCGAGCTCATCAAGAATGGAGGCCGACGCGCCCATCTGGTGCTCAAGAGGGGTGACGGCTCTGTGCCTGAATATGGTGGGTCAATCTACGAAAACATTCCCTTCTCCCCCATCTTCACGCCCTGAACCAGGGGACGCCCAGCGGACGGTGGTGGGTCGAAAGGGGGAAAAAGAACTCAATCACCCTCCCATTGCCCTTCACCCATCCCTGGGACAAATCTACCAGGGAGGGGAGAGAAGTGGGGGGAGTTGCTTGGTCTTGGGGGTCTTCTTTATGGTGGAGGTGTCTCCTGGGCTTTTGGGATTTTCGGGAGGGGGAGCAGGGGTGGAGGTTGCTCCTGTGGGTGCCGTTGCCCTCCTGCTGTCACCTGCTCTCAGTTTCCATGTCATCCCGTTGTCACTTTTCACCTTCTGGCCACTTGAGCAAATGCACTCTGCTGGGACTTTACAGGAAGGTGGTGGATCTGATGTCATTGCTACTCGGAAACTGTTTACAGGGTTTGAATGACCAGAGTAGTGAAAAATCAATGTTTCTTGTGGGTAGGAAGTAATATTGATGGCTCCAGTTCCTCATTAAACACTAATTTAGTATTACGAGGAAGCATCCCATGATAGAATGGGACCTCTCACAGCTTTGGTTAGGATGTGACACAAACATATTTATGATATTTATTGAAGGTGAATGTAAGCTACTGAACTCTTAAAGGTTTTAAGTGAGAACTGTATTGAGAAGAAAAGGCAGTCGCCATTTTCAAAAGAAAATCTCACTATACTGTGTTTGCCATTACTCACTCATCCATGGATTTCTTTATTTTTTTTTGCACCCACTGTTAGTCATTGAAAAGCTGTGAAGATAGGAACGCCACCCATCCCCATTTAAAAAGAACATGAGTTGTTCCAATTATATAAACATTTTGTACAGTGATGAAAAGAATAGAGGCATTTTTACAAGTATTTTTGTTCAGTGTACAGAGCCATGAATCAAAGCCACATATTAATGGATAAAAGTCTATTGCTGCATGAACTTGTCAAAAGTGTAAATTGGATTTTTTTCCCCCTTCTATTGTCTATTTTCCATAATATTTATGGAACATTTCTTTTTTTTTATCGTATTGACTGGTTTTGATTGGTAGTCACGAGTCATTTTAAATG
This sequence comes from Amphiprion ocellaris, assembly GCF_022539595.1. NCBI lineage: Eukaryota > Metazoa > Chordata > Actinopteri > Pomacentridae > Amphiprion > Amphiprion ocellaris. Next base: position 19,526,976 of record NC_072770.1, read on the forward strand.
TTTTCTTTTGTTGCTTTTTTTGAGTGCAGATACATTTGCCTGTCTTGAAAAGTTCATCAATGTAAGTTTATTTTTTTGCGCTAAGAATGTGCTGTCTTAACCTGCACCGATATGACATCATGTGAACTTGTATATTTTGGATCATTGTTTGTACTTTTTAGTTGACACAACCTTTAACAGTCTTGCCAGTATTTCTTTTGATTTCTGTCAGCAATGTAAAACTGCTTCATTTGCTGTTGTGGGTGTGCCAGTCTCACTGTCTTTATTTCTTTTTGGATTTGGTTTTTCTGCTGCTTCTGTGTCCACATGTCTAGGCGTGTGTGTGTGTGTGTGTGTGTGTGTGTGTGTGTGTGTGTGTGTGTGTGTGTGTGTGTGTGTGTGTGTGTGTGGGTATGGGTGTGTGTGGGTTACTGTGTGTGCACGCTTGTTTCCAGGACTTTTCTCTGTAACTGATGGTTTCCACTGAAGGGTTTGGGCAACTTCCTGGACTGTCTCTTTATTCTGAATGACTCAATGATCAAATAAACACATTTTTTTTCATTTAAGAATCAACACAGACAGTAATTCTCTTTTTCTTGCTTCAAGTTGGTTCCAAGCGATCTAAACTACTGTGCTCTTCTCTTTTCTTTCCTGTTTTTTGTGCATCTTCCCTTCTTCCTCTATTGCGCTGGGCTCTTGTCTTCCTTCAGGGATGGTCGCTCCCCATCTCACTGCATGTATGAGAAATGACAAGATGGGGGAGGCCTCTGTCCTCCAAAATCAGACCACGGTTTGTAACTGTCCTGCCCTGTCGTCTGACTCTCCCTCCCACCTCCTGTCTTTCTCTCTCTCTGTCTCTTTTTCTTTCTCCATCTTGATGTGCGTTGTGTGGAATCAGCTCACCCGTGGTCTTACTTCATACATACAGATCCATTCACCCAAACGCATTGCCAGTGTCGCCGCTGCCGAAGTCGTTGCTTTGGATACATCATGCACATGTTTGTACTAGTTGCATTTGACCTCTTGGTGACAAGTCCAGAGATGAAATTTTTGTTAGATTTGCTCACTACTTACGAAGACAACAGAACATCTTTGTTATTTTCTGCTGCAGTTTTTTCTCTGCAATTTGTAGTCTTTCCTTGATATGTAGATACACACAGATAGTACTGGGTAAAACAGTTAGTTTTTACAATTCCTGATAAATAAAACATTGTGGTGGCTGCTTTTGTAGACGATCTTACAGTGTGTGAAATACGCAGTGGCTTTTTTTGTGGTCTAAAATACAGCACTTGATTCGTGGTAAGAATGCCTCTGACTCTGGTTGACTCAATTGGCTTAAATTTTTTGTTAAATCCAGTCTTTTCTCAAAAGCATGTTCTTTTATTTTATTGCGGTTGGCATTGAGAAGAAATTTTAAAAATTTCCTGATGTTTGAGCTAAATTGAGTAAAGTATGTCTTGTGGTGCCACACAACACTGGTGATAGCTAAATGTATGCAGATTCCCCAATTGTCCCCGAACATTTCACAAATCAATCAACAATTCAAGGGCATTCATGTCTTATTAAGTAGAGTTAAGCTCTTGTTGGCTCCGCTGTAGTTCGCACACTGCAATATAGTGAGACTGAAGTTGTCAAATTCCTTAAGGTAGGCTGTTGTAAATGGTAAATGGTTGTACAACTGTGCAGAGCATTTAAGTCCCTGTCTTAGTAAAATGCCACCCAAACCACACCCACTGTAACTAGAGTACATTTACAGCAGTTGCTAGTTTTTGGATCTCATCTTGAGCATTTAATTTCCTTTCGAGATAAACAAAGTGTCTAAGGCATCATGACAGCGCATGAAAGAGCATGGCTAATCAGTACAATCAAGCAACATCATCGATATGCAGCACGTTGGTACTGACTGTATCCAGCCGCCGGTTCAGCCACCCAACCAGCCAAGTCCCATTCTCGGTCAGAAGGGTGGCCCCAGGTAGATCAATGAACAGGTTTGTTTTGGATGACAAGTCTCTTCAACAAATGGCTGCTTCACCACTGTGTCACTACGTTTTATTCTGTGTAAGCTACTCTGTTTTACCATTGGCTGTTGCTGTGCCATCTACCAACTTAGCCATCTTTGCTGACATTAACATCTGAATGGCTTCCATTAGAAATGTTCTCAGCTTCATGTCTGAGTGGTTCAGCATGGTAAATGTGAAAGCAGATAGACTTTTCGAGCCTAGATGCATGTTTGATCCCCCTGCCCTCGTCTGTATGTCACACTTTGTTGCAGACGGCAGCCCCAACGACGGCAGCAGCGCAGCCAACCCAGCCTCAGGGTTACAAAACGCTGCGGAAGTGAGCACCCTGCCCCCAACCAACGCACCATCAGAGTCAAGCTACCCACCAGAACCTCACCAACCATCCCGGAGCAAGCAGGAACCGAGCCGCCACTCTAAAGGCACTGGCAAGCACCATCATTCCAAACACCGCCACCACTCCCCCCACAAGAAAACCAGCAAGGGGAGAAAATCCACGGGGAAGAGTGCGTTCAAGCCGCACAAGAAGAAGGATGACAAGGGGCGTGACGGCCACCGCCACCATTCTAGCGGGAACCACCGTAGCCGCCATCGCTCACCTGATAAGGGGCAAAGTCGGTCACGTAGTGCAGAAAACACCCTGGATGGCCGACACGGGGGGCACCGCCACCGTGGTCGTTCCCCAGACAGGCAACATGGTCACCACTCCCCCTCTCACCATCGCCACCGCTCGCCTCACCGCCACAGGTCCCCCCACCGCTCCCGCCATCACTCCCCCACCAGGCGCCACGCCCGCTCCTCAGACCCCTACCGCCAGTATGGCTCTCCAGCGAGACAGAGCCGCGGCAACGAGAAGCCCAGTGGAAACGAGGCTGTACTGAATGAGCCAGCCAAGTCTCCCGAACCCAGCCTCCCTTTTGAGGACAGCATCCTGCGTGAGCCCCCGGCCCTGGACCGCCTGAACAGGGAGGCCACGCTTCCAACTTTGCGCAGGGAGGACCGCCTGTTTGAGGACGACAGCCTGCTGATGAGAGCCTCCTCTATGGAGAGGGCCTACAGGGGGGACACCCTGCTGAAGGACGTGACATCCCGCGGCCTGAGAGACGCCTACAAAGACACCAACTTGCCCAGAGTGCGCACCCCTGACTCGGATTCAGCCTACAAGCGGTATAGCTCGCTGCTGAGGGGGCGATCACCTGAGAGGATGGAGAGAGATGGGCGCTACGCCAGCCGAGGTAGCTCCCCTGAGCCTCAGTACCGAGCCCGCAGCCTGGGACGAGACATCTCCCCGATCAGGAGCTCCAGAAGGGACGACTCAGAGGATGAAGAGGATGATGACAATTTCATAGCGGCTAAGGTTAGAGAGTACTACAGCACAGTCCAGACCAACACCAGTCGCTCATCCAAGCCCGTGCTCCCTGAGCCCAAGAAGACCTACAAGGAGAATCCCAAAGACCTGAGCATCTGATTGGACAGCTGTCAGCCAATCACAGAAACCACCCACAGAACACCTCAAGTACTCAGTCCCATTAACCACTTGGTTCTACAGAAATGCACCCACTTGTGTACAACATGCTCACACTCACACTCACACACACACACACACACACACACACACCAGACAACTGATATGCACTCACACACACATTATATAACAATGTTGAGTTACTAACAAGACAGTGATTCCAAAATGACTTTTGAAAGCATTTCTTTCTTTCTTTTTTATTGTATGTTTTATTTTCCCTTTTTTTCTCTTGTTTTTGTTTAAGCATTCTACATTTACAGTAACTCTGACTTTTCCAGAAAATGTAAAACCATAAAAAACAATGATGTGCCTAACAGTTCCATTAACAAGCAACATTTTCTTTTTGATTTGATATGTGGCGGGCATTTTGTTGCCCCACTGTCAGATGATGAAATGTATGTACTTTTCCACAAGGATCCCATGGAAGTACCGCGCACCTCGACCGCCGTAACTGGTGCTCACGATGATGCTGTGCATGTCTCTACCGGTTTCAATGTCTCTTTCTCTTTCTGTCTCTCTCTCACTCTCCTGCCTTTGTTCTCTCTCTCTTTCTGTCTCTGTCTCTCTCTCTCCTCCCAGTGCCACTGTTTTTTAGACATTTGACCAGACTATAGCACAAGCCTGCATTTGTTTGTATATTTTTGACAGTTTGCAGTATGTGTACATTCAGAGGTGATCATTTTAAATGAATGAAGGGAAAATTAAAAGTTAAACTATGATGATGATGATGTTAAAATAAAATAATATATTCAACAAATGAACACGTGTGTGGTTGTTTTGGCTCTCTTCTTTGTTATCACCACCATTAGAATCATTTTGGGTTTGACTGTGAGCCACCGAAGTTCCTCGCTGGTTTAAGAGTACAAAAATAGAACGAAAGTGTCATAACAAGGCTGATATCGTGTGGCAGGTAGAAAGGTGTATCCAGACTGTTTGTATAGCTCTAATCATTTGGACAAACAAAAGACGAAATAGTGAGCAGGCTAACATGCTTATCTCAAGCCTCCAAAAAAAAGTGTGTGTGGAAATAAAAGGCTTTGAAGAAAAGTAAAGCAAAGAGCTTTCATCCTTTCACAACATCAAAGCCTGGATAGGACAGTCTTAAAAACGTTCCTTCACTCCTCCTGGCTGCTTACTTTGATTTGTGCCTTTTCTATGCCCTCTTTCTGCCTTCGCCCTCCACGCTCCTTCCCTTCTCCACCTTCCTCCTCCTCCTCCTGCATCCACACTCTTTTCTGAAAGATATTTTCGTCTGATAGGGAACAAGCAGCAGGAAAGCTGCATCCCTATTTCAGGACAGTGACAGCAGTAGGTGGATGACACCAGGGAGGGCTGTTTTTTTTTCCCTTCACTCCCGGAAACAACGATAGATGAGTGACGAACAGCAGAGAACACAGAGTGGACACTGCTGCTGACCGGTGAATACCAATGCGGATTTATTTCTGCAGAAAACGAAATAATTTCCATCACAAAATTGGTGTTATCCAGAGAGATACATGAAAAAAGTGCACCTTTCTCCTTTAAACTTTTTCCTCCCCACAACATTTACTGACATTTAGTTTAAAGGTTCTAGAGCTTAAGTACTGAAGGTTGCATGTGAGTCTGTTTACTGTTTACATGTTGGTGTCCATTTAGCTCAGATTTGCCTTCCTCTGTCCCTCATTTAACACACTCGATGCGCATTTGTCTACTTAAACATGCAGAGAACTGAGGACTTTTTGTGCTAACATTATTTGAAGCTTCATCCAGTTGCTGAGGCACATGCCAAGGTACTTAATGCCATATGTTCAAAAATGTGCATTCAAGATTACCCTGTGGACACAATCGACGCAGCTCATAAGAGGAAACGGGAAACAGAGATAAAGCATCATGATCAAACAGTAACATATCAGAGCTTTTTTGGCCCAGTTTCTCCGCAATTCGAGGGGCCCTCAATGCATTCGACTCTTTTTGATGCGATGATCTGAAACCATTTTTTTTTCTTTTACATGGCTACATTTATGGATCTGCACTAATAAGAGAAACATTGCAACTTATTTTCAAGGCTACTTAGTGCAAAATCTAAGTTGCACAGAAACCCCAAACAGTAAATATTTCAATATATTTAATGCAGACAATTAAAATTTTCTGCCATTTTCCACTGCAATTAGGCCTATGTAAGAATGCAGGATTCATCCAGTTCACACAGGGACATAGTGGAGATGTTTGTATCCTCCTAACACTTCTCCTTTCTCTCTACTCTCCCACAGAAGTGGAAGCAGCTTCTAAATAATGGATGTAATCCACTTTCCAGCACTGAAACACTCTCCTCCCCTCTCTTTAAATATCTCTCTCCCTCTTTATCAGGACATACTCCACTCTTCATCATCAAATGCAGGAACAGAGCCCCGTGTTTTATTACTTGTGCAACCCCGAGAAATGATTAACAACCTGTATCTGGTGACAATTTATCATGTCAGTGCCAGGCAGGAGAAAGCGACCGGTAATGAAATGTTCAATAATAGCACGACTCCAGCCCAGCTCAGCGATGGCCTGCCGGGTCAAGCCTTCTATTCTGCCATCAACTCAGCTCCAGGTGCTCTCGCTCTGACTTTAGAGAGCCTCTGCTGCCCCGTTGCCATGGAAACACCCATGCAACAGGCGCTTTCCTCAGGCTGACTGGAGCAGACGAGAGTTGTAGACGCGTAAATATGGGGACTGAGGGAGAAAAGAAAACAAGAGCGCAGGGTTATTTTGGGCTGTGTGCTCAGGATTTCAAAATCCTTTCACTCAGGAGAGGAAGAAAGTTTCCAAATGTTGAAAATCCTTTCCTCACAGGAGGCTCGGCTTCCACATATAACAAGCCTGTTGTGGATCCCACTGCTGTCATGTTATAGACATCCAGGCTGCTGTCATGTGGTAGCTATTCTTTGTCCTAATACTGTATCTGTCTCACGCTCGACTGTGCGTGGAAATCGGCCTTCTAAGGGAGAGAGGTGTGGTGGAAACGGTGTGTTGTGGCTGCTCAAATGGCATTTCATGCAGTGTGTGTATTCCTTGTCAAGGTTGCTGTAACAGTGCTCAGGATATGGAGCATGTACATGTAGGGCTTGAGGCTATTGTGGGGGATGGTTTTATTAAGTAGAAAAATGGCTGCAGCCTCTTCCACTTGTCACGCTAATCAATCAGGAGCTGTTAAAAAGAAAATCCAGCTCAGAGTCATTTTTAATTAAATGGCGCCTTTCTACCCTTTTGTTGAAGCATCCGGGTTTGTAGTTTATCGCAATGATAACTTGCCAAATATCTTTGGGCAGCCTTTCAAGAAGAATCCCCAAACAACTGAAATGTTTTATTTGCCCGAATGGGTATTTTGTGTTTCATTCGGTTCAAATGAATAGGAGACATCAAACCTAACATTCATTTGAACATATATGCATGTCTTTATATGTTCCCCTTCAAACATGTGATAAGCAAAGAGATTCATCAAAAGCACTGACGAATAGCTTTTGCCATGTTAGCAGCATGACTATACGGATTTGCAATATCTGTTAGCTGGATGGTGCAAACACTGAATGGATTAGCATGGAACATTTGTACAGATATTCCTTGTCTCCAGAAGATGAATCCTAATGACCTTGATATGCCAGACGTTTCCTCTATCACCACTAGTAACCCATCATTTTTGGTTTGAAGGGAAATGTCTAAAACACTAGCCGGTGTGCCATTTTTGGAAAGATTCTTTTTCGCCTGAATAAAATGTATGAATCCTTTGATTTCTCTTATAGCACCAATATCAGCTAGCAATTCTGGCCAGATTCTGTTGCAGTTTTTCCAGTAAATCAATAATAATCATACCTGTCTATTAACACAGGTTTAAGGAGTGTAACGTGAGTATAGGTTCTGCTGCTGTTGAGGAAGAATGCAGCATGTGTTTGCAGAATATTTTGGTTTATTTGGAAAGATGTGGATCATGAAGACATTATGTCAATGACGCTTGGAGAATTGAGAGGCATGTCACATCCAGCAGAAGTCTTAACTGTCAGTTTAGGGTCATCAGAAGATGACTTGATTTTGAAGTATACTTGAGAAGTGGAGGGTTCATGTCCCCTCGATGACCACTCCATGAGAACTGCTAAGACACTGAACTTTTGCCGGTCCCAGAGGCGTCGCCCCTGGCTTCCCTCCTCTGCTCCAATGTGTGCATGTGTGCGTGTCTAACAGTTGGTGAAGCAAATCCCTCACTTGTGCATGTGGCGTGCAGAGTCAAGTCCTTTTTCAGGTCTCTGTCCCACAACTGTAATCCCTCATCCTGTTTCACACTTACAGAGTTCCTGATCAAAGGTGAATTTACCTCACGGTAAGAATAATGTAGTTGTAAGAGTGACTCATCTGCTCTTAGAAAAGAAATGGCCCTTGAAAGCCGCCTCGGAATGAGCCGATAAAATAGTCATACTTTCATAAGAAATGCATGCGGAAATGTCAGCTTTGCCTGTTGCGCTGTTGAATGATTCATTGAACTGTGTGTGAGGCTGTTTCGTCACGGTTGCTCCTCGAATTTTCTAGGCCTTGTGATGTTAGTGTCTTTAGTCGGCTATTTCGTTCTAATGTTATTTAAATTGTATATAAAAAAATCTTATTTTTTTCATCCAAAAACAATGATGTGAAACTCATTGCAATGACCTTCTTCAGTCAATAATAGTTTTTATTTTCATTTTTTCCCATTCTTAGAGAGATCATCCAAAGGCATTAATGTGAAATAATCTTATCAGAAGTCATTTTCATGTTAGTTTGACGAAAGCAACAAAGTCCTTGTTCTTGGATGCTTCCGCCTTGTCTGCGAAAAGGTTGCTTTTTACAACATGGTATGGGGATTCTGCAGCGATCACCTCCAGCTCTCTGTGAAGTCCTGGGAGACTGTCCTCCCAAGAAAAATGACAGCCACAGTCATTCCAGGAAATGCCCCCAGACGACACTGTGATAAAATCCTTTAGCGGCTGTAGTAACCTGGAGCAAAGCAAGAAGTCAGGTGACATTATTATAGTGCCACAGAGGCAGTGGGTGTTTATTTTTCAACAGTGATTTATAAGAGTTGTAGGAGGTGCTGACAAATGATGCTCTCCTGCTGATAGGGATGTCAGATCTGAAAAAAACATTTATATTTTGTGTCTTTCTCTCAGTTCAAATAATATGCTTTGGCATTTAAATCAGAAGACTGTAAAAGACTCATATAATGGACAAACAGTTGGTGAAATGCAAACAGAGCAGCTAAATGCCACAATCCAGGTGAAGATTACCCCTGCAGTGATGTGGTTTTACTCAAAACTTAAGCTGCTTGTGGACTTAGACACCACCACCCTTTCAACACCAGACACACAAGAAATCCTCTACATTGCATCGAGCTCATCTGCGCCTGTGCATCACTGCGTGTTGTAGTGAATCCTCCAAGGCTGTCAAGAAACTGGCAATAGCCAAGTTTATGGCCTGAAAAAAGATAAGTCTCAGCTAAATAGTGCTGAGGTTGCTCCTGCACTTTAAGTGTCAAGCATGTATGAACAAAACCCGATCAGCAACTTTTTAAAGTGAACTGACTGTACTGAATCACCACCATCACTGACTCCAGTTACTGCAGCTGAAGTGCATTCAAACGGTGATGTATTCAATTACCGACATACTCTGTGAATTGCGTTGGGATTCACTTACAGAGGTACATTCGGAAGTGCATTTGAAATGTGATGCAACAAACTACTCAGTGTTGATGAATCTTTGAACTGAACAAAATGCTTTAAAGCAGCAATATGATTTGCGATCTCCACCTCTACTCCGCAGCACTCCATTCAGTTTTGTAAAAGTCAAGTCTGTCAGTTCTGTCCGTGGCTCCTGGATGTGCCTCAGTTTGACCTCACCAAAGCTCACAGGCCAACACTTGCCCTTCTTTCACTATGTACAAGCTGCCTTCTGTTAGTATCACACGAGATTGCTTGCTGTGTCCTGTCAGCAGAAAAAGAAAATAACGATGCAGAAATAATCCATCACACATGTGCAGCAGGCCTGCTGTTCTGTGCCATTCTGAGCTATCCATCAGGTTACCACCACATGCCATTAGTGGCTATGTAATCAAAAGCATAGTCGGTAATGGCTGTGATATGTGTGTGTGTGTGTTATGACTTTGTGATCGGCACAGTGCCTGTACTGTCATCAAACTCAGAGAGGAAATCAGTCATGTTCAGCACAACTCTACAGGCAAACATGCTTCAAAGCACTACCTTTCCTTCAAGCATCATTTCTTTTTTTAGATTTGACAATGTCAGGTTAAATATTGATGCTCTGAAGTTGCTTCAAAGCAGTCGAGGAGAGAGTGTTACTTCGGCAACATACAAAAGGAGTATTGAGATTTTCTTAAGCCAAAAAAGTTTGGGTGTCTAGTAATGCTTTTACATTTGATTTATTAGCTCTGAGTGTTCTATAAATTCATAGACACAGCAGGCTGTGCACCCTAGGTAATAACACTCGCAGTTAAAATTATGTGTATTGAGTTTACAAATACTCATATCTAGACTTTTTTTTCTTAAATATTGCTTGCATGAGCCTACCTCTCAAGGCTAAATTATTTTATACATGCACTGAACACTTGCATTCATTTAGTAGTCAGACAAAACCAAATGGGGACTGGACATATTTGGTAAAAATCAATACCACAGTGTATAAACGTACATTCCTCTGTAACCTCCATACATAAATAAATACCCCCTGACACATTTCTGAATGCAGAGCCTGATTCATAAATATTTATACTTTGTGAATAGGACCCAAGCAACATGATATAATTACCACACAAGATTTTAATATTTCAACAAAACAAAATGAACCTTGTTTGATATGCATCGTGATATCATATCATAGATTCGTAGTTTGTAGTATGACAGTTGCTATTTTCAGCCTCTGTGTTATTTCATATTGCACATGTTATTTTTATATTGCAGTGATGGAACTTGCTTTGATAGTCAATGAAGCTAGAAATTAGAAGAATGTTGATTCATGTTTTCAATTCATTTCACTCAGCCTTTCAGCCCAAAAGTACAAAAACAATTTAAGTGTTTTTTCTTCCTGTTTTGCTGTTTGTAATTCAGGTGGAACAAACAAACAAAAAAAAGAATTAGAGTACTGTCTCACTGATCATTTTCAATTTAAAGTCAGAGGATCTGGCTGCACTGGCTGACAGCTGTGATTGGTTAGACTATGGCAGGAGCCCTTTCTGTGGCTCACAGGTGTTTGAAGGATGACTGCTGGTTGTAAACAGTGAACACTGCTGGAGACAGCTTCTGCCGCTGCTGCTTCAGGCTGCTCCAAGATGTAACAAACTATTTCATCCACTGGTCCTGACAGACATCAGACTTTGGCAACTTGCTGGCCACTGGGCATGATGTGATGTGATGTTTGTGCTTTAAAGAAGCCATCGTCTTGAGTTGCACACATTTCTGCCAATGAGCTCTTACAGAGTGGACAGATATATCTGTAATTTGAACCTTGTCTGAAAGAGCAACACTGATTAGCCATCTAAGTAAACGGAGCAAAAGCTCTCGACCTGACTGATCCAGAGGAATCAGCTGAAGAAGCTTCATTTTTGTCATCTTGAGCAGATGAGTTGCATTTTTCGTCAGTGAGGAGACAGAAAGCTCCCACAACACTTCTGTCACACTTCAAAGACAGCACAGAAGAGAAGCAGGTTCAGGGTAGAATGCTTTTGAACGGGTGAAAAATTCTACATTGGTTGGTCTAATCGAAACAAACCTAATGCTTTCTAATGTTAGTTATTCTAGTAATTAGAAATTGCTGCTTGATTATCAGACACAAATAATTGGACATGTATTTAAACAGTGTAGCAATAAAATGACTGGCCACTACAGGCAGTCATGTTCAGGTGATAGGGCAGATTTGATGTTTTGACCCCTGGTCCTTCCACATGCCAAAGTGTCGTTGGGCGAAACACTGAACCGTATGTTGCTGCTGATGGCGGCCGAACACTACGGCGACGAGGCAGTTCTAAGCACTCAGCATGTGTTTCAGAGGCTGAATAAGAAACACACTCTAAGGCAGTGCAGGGTATTTACTTACTGATAACAGGTAAATAAAAAAATAAAATGTAAACACAAAAATGTGCTCTAATCAGATGTGTTTTAATGAGGAGCCTTATTAAGTAACAAGTCATCTTTAATACTGGTGCCTTAAAGCGAGGAGGATGCTCATTCTGGCAATCAGAACTTGACTGATTAGCTGAATAAATTAATTAAGCAGAAACATTCCTCATTTTCATATAGTGCAGACACTTGGTGTTTGTAATATTTTTTTTCTCTGAAAGTGAACATCTTGTGTCACCATTATAGCTCCTCTCCAGTGACATGTTGCCATTATATAATCAAAGCCTCAAGAGCAACAAATAGTAATATTGTCATAAATCCACATTTCCACTAATTTCTCTGAGAAATTTGTTGTGAAATTTAATTGGCTACGGTTATTATATTATGTCTGGCAACCTGAAACCATATAAGTTAAAGAAGCACTCCATCAGTTTTACCCATGAAGATCAGTTGGTAACGCAGCCTGCAAATGCAGAAAATAACCTTTGTGATGTCAGATGTCATCAGGATCATCTCAGGTCAAGCTGAGAATATCGTGACAGATCTGCAATCACAGACATATATAAAAGATAAATGCAGCCACAGTGACGTCCCCCACTGGTTTGTGGATTGCTGTTTTGAGGGATCAAGTTTGTTACTTTCTGGTCGCCATCTTGGAGTTCTTCAAGCCAGAAGTGACCATATTTGGAAAAGTAGGTGGGTCTGGAGAGGAGAAAGGGGTAGGACTACCTGAGAAAAAGAAGACATTCTGGCATCCCACCTATATAAGGATACTGTTGCACAGTGCAAAACACATGATCGCTCTGACCAGACATGTCAAGGAAGTCAGTCCCACTGCCAAAATGTCTGTCTCTGTAGGCCTGTGATGGACTGGCAACCTGTTCAGGGTGTCTCCTGCCTTCTCCCTAAATCAGCTGGGATAGGCTCCTGCCCCCCTGCAAACCTAAAGAGGATTAAGCAGTGTATAGATAATGGATGGATGGATACATTGATGGATGGATGGATGGATGGATTTTCGAATCAGAGTCTAATGAAAGATAGTTGGAACCTGGCGGTGTTTAGTGGTATTGTACTTTAAGGCACTTTCCTATTAGCTTCACTTTTCAGAGCCGGTTGCAACATCCATCATTTTTATACAGTCTGTGGCTACGATCTATGAGTGTAGAATCTGAAAGAAGGACTGGACTGGTCTAACAAAACTGCAGTTTGCATTTTGAGAAATGTAAGATCCATCTTTTTTTGGAGCATCAACACAGAACTAAAGCACTTTCTTACGCCATTATTTTTAAATCTCTGTCTTATTAGTCACCAAACGTTATGGAAATGTAATTTTAAGTTGATGTACTGTGGTGGAAAAAGTTTTCGGACACCACATGCATTTGTGAAATATTGCTTTGAGAATCATTTCTTTTAGTACAGTCACAGCCAAAATACTAAACAAATCCTGAAAAAAAACCAAAACATTAAAAGCTTAAAATTGACTGGTTCAATAAAAATATGTAAGAAATTTTGAGTATTGAATAATTTTGGTAACAGTGATCCACTAATGAAGGTCATGCTTTTATTAAAAGACACAACTTTTGTTGCCATGCTTCGTGGCTATGTGAAGCCAACACATTTGAAAATTCTTCAGAGACAAAAATGGCTAAAACAAGGAACTTAACATGTCTGAAGATACAGATTCTCAGCTGCAGATAGAAATGAAGTGCAGATGCAGTCCTTCAGCAGTTGGATACACTCTGCAGAAATACAGACGAACCAACAGCTTGGAAGACAAACCAAGCTCTGAATGTCCATGGGTTTCTTCAGCAAAAAATTACCGCATCCTGATCCGCATGTGCAGGGAAAACCACCGAATGACATCACAGGAGCTTCAGCAGCAATGGTCAAAACAAACTGACATTTATGAAGGAACATGTATGCAGGAATTATGAACAGATGTTGCTAACGTGCATTAAAATAAAAGACAAAATATAGCTCTTTATCCAACTAGTACAGACATTACATGATAATTAAATGTATTGTCTAACTTCAGGTTTTTGTGTGTCAATAGCACTATGTTCATGGAAAAACAATCACATACTGTTTGTGTCCCACAGTGTCATCTTGTGGCCAGTTTAGGCCGTCACACTCCTCCTCTTGAGCCGATCACTGTCGAGAGTCACAGCCTGATTGCCTTGAAGCTGTGAGAACAGACGGTTCAAAGAGTCAACAGAGCACTTCCTGTGGCAGACATACTGTCACCTCCCGAACCGTAACTCACAAACTCGAGTGTGACTGATGCTCTAACATGAGGAGCAATCTGTGTTTTCCGGCCCCTTTCTCCATTACAAAGCAGTAAGTTTCCTGCCGGGGTGGAACACATTCAACATTGAGGCCAAGGACTCTGTCAGAGAGATATCGACATGTCACCAAAGGAATCTTTGTGTGCAAGTGTGTGTTTGCATGTATTTGTCATAGTCTGGGTCAGAGAGAGATGACAGTCTGAAGATGCTTTGTTCGTGGTATTGATTCAGTCTAGCAGATTCTGAACTGATGTCACTGAGTAACATGCTGGTTCAGGGTCAGTGATGCTGTGGTAAAACGCCCTCTACTGTTTGCTTGCATGGAGCTGGTAAAGAGATTTACACATTTAAATGTGTTTGTCAGGGTGTGAGGTTAAATTCAAAATGCTTTATTTTTTTAAATGTATGAGGTGAACACATCGTTTTCTGGGGCACCAAAGTGTTCGGATTTTCATTTAATCTCCCTTCCATTCCAAAGAACACACACACTCTCCTGAAATACTGACTAAGCATTAAACTTCAGGGTGATTTATCTCTCTGCACTTGGGGCGAACAGGTAACTCTTATCAATGGAGTTGAGCTTGCTTGGTTTCCTTTTTTGAAGGGAGCTCTGTGCACTCAACACACATTCACCTACTGCCAAAGCTTTTGCGAGGCCTGTGAGACTGACTGTTTGATTTAGTGAGCGATATAAAAAGTCTTGCAGCTAGGACACAGAGAAGATGGGAGGCCCAGCGTGGGCCGATCCAGTGTTTACTACATGAAAAAGAATGACTCACGACCCTCCCTATATACTGTATGCCTGTCCAGCAAACACTCACAGACAAACAACACATGGTTTGCTTTCAAGTCGAGTTATTGCCTGACCAATGCATGGTGCGTTTTCCATCGTCCTTTATGCTTCACTACATCAAAGTGCCAACTCATCTGTAGCACAACAGAATTAAAGGCAGGCTGCAGGGGCTGGACACGGTGTCATCAGCAAAACCCAGCATAGAAATATGCAGAGCCAACACAAGTTAAGTGTTTTCTTATGGCCCTTTTCACAATTTGTTCCTCTTTTAACAGCAGCTTGTCTGTTATAACCGTACTGTGGAGACACCACAAGCTAGAGTTAACAACAAAGAATTGTGTTGATTGACAGCTTCTATTAGAGAGCACCCTACAACACAGTGAGGTTGTGTTGGAATGTATGATCCACATGGAGTTAAGAAAACATAAGGTCAGTGTTGAAATTAGCTGACTTAAATCAGGCCCAAATGTATGACTTTGGCATATATAACTCAACGTTATCTAACGTACTGAAACTGAATTGCCCTTGCAGTGCAGGGCGCACACACGCACACACGCACACACGCACACACGCACACACGCACACACACACATTGCAAGGAGTTCCACAGCATGCTAATAAGCCTGCAGTCAGCCAAAAAAAACACAAATCAGATATACATCTGGGTCTTGACCTTACCAATGACCTGTAGCAGAAAACAAAGTAGAAATAATGAAAGGTAGCTTTGGAATAAACATTTCCACAAACGATAGCTTTTGTGTGGCCCGATTGTCGTCAGTGTGCCTGTACTGTGGAGAACTGGAGTCTGCAAGACTTTTGTTTTCTGCACGATACTGAGTCCTATAGTGGCACCAAACAGTCCTGAGACACTCTCCCTGCTCTCTGTTTTTGGGTTTCTTCTTTGTTGCAGTAGAACAAAGACTGTTTGGGCTTTTGAACAAAGACAGACGTGCTTTGGGTCGATTGTGGTGACTGTAAACTTCCTGCTGAGTGCATTGAACTGGTATGGAGTGGCTGACCAGAGGGGACCAGTTACTTTGGAGTGGGCATGCAAAGGTGATCATTACAGAAACCCAGGCTTCCTCCCAACCACTAGACAGACTTTTACAGCTGCTAATGTCTGGTGATGTCTAAGTCATTTTGTAATGTTGAAAAGAGGGTGTGGCACCTCAAGATGTACTATTTTAGCCTTCAGATTTTCGAAAGCATAAAATGAGTTTACTGGCCTCTCCCTATTATAGCCAGAAAAACAAAGGCTGATGAGAGCCATCAAGCTGCGGATTGTAAAACCAAAACAATGAGCTGAGAGACGCTAAAACACTAACTAAAGCCAAAGGAAACTATAGATTTGACAAACACATAATTTGTTTAATGAAGAAAAAATAATAAAACATAAAATTAAATTGAATTAATTTGGCACCTACCTGAGTTGTAAATATGTGGACTTGAAAAGCATCCAAATAGGATAAAAATATTGTTTGGTTCAAGCTGCATGGTTCAGTATTTCAATATAATTAACAACAGGTCAAAAGGAAATGTGAATTATGGTCTGTCACATGGGCAAAAACCTAAATGAAAAGAGACAGAGGTAACCAGTCTCTAGAGTTCTTCTAAGCACGACAAAATGTTTTTGCATCTTTCAGCTCAACCATGTTATGGTTTTACAGTGGACAACAGCTGTTTCCAGAAAGACAGCTATCATAGACTAACGCTGCATTTACTATTCAGCACCACGTGGCAAACAAGCAAAGTAACTGCTGAACAAAATGGAGCATTTAACTGCTAAAGGGATAGTTGCATTTTTTAGGAATTGGTGAGACTTTGTGTCTAGTGGGACATTAAATATTTAACTTAATAACTGTTTTCCATCCATCCATCCATCCATCCATCCATCCATCCATCCATCCATCCATCCATCCATCCATCCATCCATCCATCCATCCATTTTCTTCTGCTTATCTGTGGTCAGTAGTTGTTGCAGCAGGCTCAACAGTTCAATCCAGATGCCCCTCTCCCCAGCAATAATTTCCAGCTGGTCCTGGGGAATCTCAAGGTGTTCCCAGGTCAGATGAGATATGTAATCCCCTCCATAAAATTCTGGCTCTACGTGAGTGTCTCCAACCACTTGGAAGTGCCTGAAGAACCCCCATCTTAATCAGACATAGTTTTACAGGAGTTTTGCTCAGCTCCTTCTTCATCGTGACAGTCCTTGGGGGAGGACCCAGAAAGAAAGTAATGTGAACACCTCAAAGAACTGACAATCAAGTAGTGGCACAACCGAGAATATGGAGAACGGAGCCTCCTTTTCGAGTAGCGAGCAGTTTGGGGCAAAGTTAGTTTGATCCATCAGGATAAGTTGGGCACAGCCCGAGGAAGCTGCATGAACCACTTGAGGGATTGACTTTGAGATCTACAAGCTGGTTGTCAGGCAAGGATGAGCGCTGAGGCATGCTGAACCCTGGTGCAGACTGGTTCCACTAACACTTTAGCTCTTTTAGTAATAATATATTGAATGGGAGTGTGAGAATTTGCTTGTTGATGAGTAAAGTGATCTCTACAGCTTTTGGAATCAGAATGCAGTTATTACCCTTAACATCAGTGCTGCTTTCCAATAATCTACAAGTGACATGCATTTAATTACACTTCTTTTATGGTATTTATGGCTCAAAAGAAATTATTTTGTGATGCAGGTTGGAGTCCTCAATCGAGAATAAATAATTCAAGGAGGTTTAGAGGTAAGACACTGCAGTAACCTGACATTCCTCATTAATCTTCTTTTCCTTTCTTATCTCTACAGCCACTGAGAACATCTTCAGTCACTGTGATTCGTGGGGAAAATGTTGCAAACAACACGATCCATGGGATTGTCTTTGCCGAATACCCTTGAATACGCAATGTGCATAATGTTTTTGATGACTAAGAGCAACAATTTAAAGCAGTGAGATGTGGAATAAGATCACCAATGGCCAGTTCATCTCATGGTTTCCCTAGTCCTTTCATTGGACTGAAAAAGTGGAATTATCATCTGCACTAAAGAGAATGTCAGAAACCCATGTTCATTGTAAAACTACACCAGACGTTGGACAGGAGGCCACTGAGTCCACATGTACTGCTAAGTTTTTCATTATTATGAGCCTATTTTTTCACTTGAGAACAATCTCTCTGGTTGATATATTGCAAATCTGACATGGACAATCCTTGCAGTGTTGTTGTAAAGACGGAAAGAAGGTCAATTTAATGTGTAGGGGTTTTAAGGTAGTTATTGCCACTAAATTAAACATGTTACTGCAGTGCACACATCTATTTTAGTACCAGTAAGTTAATATACCAACAGGAAGACTGACTAATGTCAAAGGGGTGGGAAAAAAACTGGAAAAGAAGAGGGGATAACTTTTACAATAAGTTGTGATTGATCTCTTTCAGTTGGGAAATATTAAAAACTTCATGTACAACGATAGGAAGAACAAAAAGGAATGTTTCCTGCTTCTGTTTACTGGTTTGTATCTTGAGCCAAAACACTTTGATTCATAGTATGTTCACTTGAGCAAAGAAACTTACTAAGTGGTGACGTACACCTGCATTGATGTATGAGCATTGAGCAAGAGTCAGTGCGTTCTCGGCCGGGGCGTCTGGCCTGGTGTGTATGTGTGAGAGAGAGAGTCTGTGTTCCTTCCATGAATTCTTCTCGGCTCTGCACTGCATCCTCTGGGGCTAAGTGTGAGTCAGCACGTGTGTCCCCAGGATCTGACGTCCGACGGCGAAGGGATGAATGAATACCGTGAAAGGTGTGTGCACAGGCTGCTCCAGTGGGGGAAAGGTGACCAGCCGCACACACCCACATCCCACCCTGCGCTGGACAATGCACGGGTGGTGGGCTGGTGATTAGCAGGACAGGGCCGTCTCATACCTGGGGCAGCCGGATGGGTTGTGTAAAAGGCCTACGAGCTTGAACGTGAACTTCCCCATGCAATCGGACTGAGACATACAGAACATCCTGGAGCCACAAGTTTGGGGCGGAGGGGTGAAGAATTAGCAGGGGGTAATTTATGACTCTTGACTCTAAAAATAGTATAATTCATCATGAATTCCCATTTCTAAGCAGTGTTCTTAAGGTTAAACTGAGGCCAGCAATGGGTTATAAAAGAGCTGAGGTGGCAGGGGCTGGGCTGACCGGCAGTCTCAAGGAAGTGACAGCTCCCTGGGCAGCATGACACAGTATGTAGTAAGAGTAGGTCACACAGCAGGACCGAGGACGTAAACCAGGCCAGCACTGTGGGAAAAATGCAGTGAGCATGCTCCGTGACCCCTGTTGACCAGCTTCTCCACAGTCTGATGGGGACTTCTAGAGAGAGGGACCCCAGAGGACACTTCTCTGCTTTAGCCTGCTGTGCAGAAAAAATAGAAAATCACAGAGACAGTCTTTCTTTCTATCATTGTTCTCACAGAGTCTTTCTGTGTGAAAGAATCCTCTCTTTAAAATTATTTTGCTTACATTTTTAACAGATATTTTGTGTTTTAGTTTGTGAAGATGCTCACTGTCTGCATCATTTCTTGTAGTCATGGTGTAATGTTCTTATTTGTCCAGTCCAGTGTGTATACACACCAAACATGCAGGCTGCTCTGTACAAAGTCACTTATAAACTAGCAGTGGAACTTCCCAGACTCACTGAGTAAATCCTCACTTCTTGAAGTGTGTGTACAGTCCCAGTGTTTCCCTCCCATACTTAACTTTGCTGATGTAACAGGCCTGTGAAAGCACTCTAGGACTTGAGCGCTGTGACGTCTGCTGAATATGGGAATTTACGACTGTGCTCTCAGTTTTGCCACTGGTACAGAGTCAGACACAAGGACAGCACCAGTGTGATGTCAATACATTTACGGTAGCTGGGTTGTACTATTTTTTTTTTTAACTGTTTTTTAGAGCTACTGTTGCACATGTGGGTTTGTTGAAAATGTTCTCTACTCAAGGTTTCACTCAGACCTTGAGTTAGAGGTTGTTCTCTAAGGATTTCATATTAAAATTGTTGACCCAAACTTCACAAACTTGCAGATTCCTTTAGGATTTTAATAGAAAAATATGTATAACTGTAAATACAGATGCACTGATACCATTTTTTTTTTGTCAGACCCATTATAAGTGCTTACATTTGGGCACTCACCAATACCAAGTGCCAATGTGAGTACTTAATAATGACACGAGGCCTCATACCATTCAACACACATGCTATTGCTCGGCTAGCATGCAAAATCTCTTTACATGTAGAGCCACTCTCTTTACAGTAAACCCTGAATCAATCCAGTACGTAGTTATGCTGTTGAGAGAGACTGAATCGACACTGTTGAGCTCAACAGTGAAGCTGATGTCCTGCAACAGGCTGTTGATCTGCTTTTTTTAACATTGCATGTGGTGCAGTTTTGTTTCTATCTATATGCTTTCATTCAGTGAAATTATTTATTGTCACAATGTGTCACTTATTGCTACGTAGATGACACACAGCTATACATTCCCCTTAGACCTGGTGACAAAAGAAATCTGGCTGTCGTTGAATAATGTCTCAGGTTGATGGCACAGAACGTTCTTCAACTCATAGGCTCTCAATCAGAAATCATACTATTCAGTACCACGCCACTGAGAGCAACCTTGGTCCCTTGTCTGCCAGCATGAAGCCAGAAATGTGTGAATATTATTTGATACAGAGTTAACCTTTGAACCACAGATGAATGAAGTTGTTCAGTCCTGTTTCCTTCAGTTAAGACCCATCTCCAGAAATTCACTGATGCATTCCAATTTGCAAAAGTCCTTTATCTTCTCAAGGCTCGACTCCTTCTTTTCAGGCATAAAGCAAAAGTCACCTTCTCACCTCCAACTAGTTCAGAATGCAGCAGCTTCTTACTGGTTTTTACAGATATAACATTACCCCAATCCTGGCTTCTCCCCACTGGTTTCCTGTTCGTTTTAGAATTGCTTTTTGGTTTTACCAGTGACTTTTAAAGATGTCTGAATCTGGATCCGAGCTACATAGCTAAAATGTTGATGCCATATGAGCCAGCTTGCAGCCGTAGATCCTCAGGTGGGGCCCTTCTGGCTGTCAGTACTTCAAGGTTTTTATTTATATTTAAAGGTAGATCTAAAGGTGACCATGTTTTGTCATCAAGGCCCATCAGCTTTCAAAGAACTTGCCTGATGAGATTAAAGCTTGCAAAATCAATGACTTCATTGAAATCACTTCTTAAAACCCATTTTCATAGACTTGCCTTTATGCGATGTCATCGCTTTATCGCTTATTAACATTGACATTTCTCATTATTTCATCCTATTGTGTTGTTGTTTCTATTATTTTTTGTAGTTATTAATGGTAACATATTGCATTTTACATTTTTATGTCTGTTCTCATTAATTAAACCATTTTATTTTTGTTATCTTGCATTCTAGGCAACTGCTTTTGCTTGATCTGTCAAAACACTTGGTAAACCCTTGTTTTGTGTGATATATTGTTTTATTAAAACTCACATGCACTTTTCAGGTTGTACAGTTTCTGTGATGGGGTGATGACTAGAAATCTCATACTTGGGCTCCAGTGTGGTGACAAAATGACAAATTCATGTATGATCTACAACTGACAACAGCTGGCAATACAGACCAATGCACTTGACAAGAGTTTCCCCTATTTTTACACTCTGTGGGCTGCGTCTGGACATTTTCTCTCACCTCTCCAGGATTTGTTGTGAAGTTGGCTGTTGCTGTTTCCCACTGACAGCATTAGCTGTTTGGTTCTTCAGATGTTTTGTTATATTGTTTGAATTAAAGGAACTATTTTTTACTCTTCTACATGACACTGTAACAGAGCATGCTTTGCAGTCTGCTTTACTTTTGTCATCATCCTAAAATATTCGCTGACCTGACTGCCATCTTAGCTAACAAGAGGTAGTGTTGCTGTAAAGTGGTATCGGGTGTAGCTGTATCAGAGTTGTTTTACAAATGTGCGTACTTGGGCTGAGTATTAGACCCTAACTTGAGATATTCCAGAATATTCACGGGCAAATGAAGAAACACCAAATGAAACGCAAATTTGTTAAATCCCCTCTGCTTTTTCTAGACACACATTCACACCCCTGGTAAACACACCCCTCCCTGCTGACCCTCTAACTGACCTCTGGCTGGCTGTGATGATGTCAGACACAGAGGTCAGCAGGGGTTATCAGCTCCACCAGTTTGGGCCTTGAGTTTCTGAACCTCCCATTAGACTAACAGTGGTCAAATAAGCCGCTCTACGCTGACTCAGCATCCCCCCTCTCTCTCTCACACACACACACACACACACACAAAAACACACATAGGGGATGAAGTCATCTTTGAGCACTAGCAGACCTCCATATTCTCTAGACTTAGCAGCAGATGTTTTTGTGAATGTGTGTTGGTTCTATATGTTGCTTCACTCTTTAGCATCCACGTGGCTTTTTTGTTTGACCTTTAGCCTTAATAGTCTGTAACTGCAGTGAGAGGGCCTTCTAGATGTAAGTGAGGTCTTCGTCGAGTTCATGATGTTTGCCAGGAGCCTTCCGATGTTTAACATTTGGGCAGATTGGTAAACTTGCAGAGGGATGGTGATACAAGCTTCTCAGGGTCATCAGGTTTTGCTGAGTTGGGTCTTTGAAGTTTCCAGTGTCATCATTCACTAAAAACAGGAGTCTAAAGCCTGAAAATGGAGTGTTTGTTCCTCTCTTTTGAACATTATTCTCTAATTTATTAAGTTATTTGGCAAGATGTTAAAGAACCAGTTCCTATTAACTTTTATATTTTTCTTATTTACAACCTGGGAGAGGGGATACAGGTTCTTCAGAACAACACAGTAAACCACAACTATAAAGGAACACAGAAGCACATGCAGATGGTTTCCTTCATTCCCTTTTAAGACTATCTGTTTAAAAGTCCCTCTCTGATTATTGATTAAGCTACTAAAAACTCACCTCAGTGTATCAAAGTTGCATATTTAGCTATGAAAATAATCCCTTCCTGCCTTAAAATGGTTTCGATGTAATTCTACAGTTATTCTCTTTTGAATGTGTGGATCTATGAAATCCCTGCTTTTCTGTCCATACACACCTCCCCATTCACTGCAGCTAAAGCACACCGGCTCACTCTCCAAATACTTCAAAAGACAAGTTGTATTGGACCATTTGAGCCATTAACGTTAGGCATGGAAACTGATTCTGGAAAAGAATAATGATACATTACTCATACGTTGATACCATGAAACCCTAAAAGTCTGAATCCATGTTTTACGACGTCATTGATACGTTGCAGCTTCAATTCGGAAATGCTCAGCCACGAAGTAGACTGCTTATTTCGCTCATAATGTGTCTTTCAGCACAAAAAAAAAGGCATATGGGCATATTCACAAGGTATAAAACATGATTTCCACTGGCTGAGATCTTTAATGGCAACATATTTCTCAACAACTTCTCACCTCAGGTGAAACTAAGCAATCTCCACCCTGTTTAATCCCGTGGAATTCAGTGGCAAAATGATTGAGTGTGCCTGCAATGTACAGACACCGACTCCTCCCAACCTTTAGAGAGGTTATGAGTGGATGATTTAATGTGAGCTGACATAGTCAAATAAATACTGGAGAAATAATGATAAATCATGATAAGTGGAATCTCCATCTACAGCAGAGGACTGTTGAAAGTTATGATTTATGGATGCATGGCTGCATATGGAGATGATATTGGCACATATACCAGAATAAAGCACTCTTAACATAATGCTGTAAGAGAAGAATTATCTGCACCATTTTTAGAGGCAAATGCAGATACAATAGTAATTATTTAGATTCTTCAAATCACCTGGACATCTCCAGTTCTTTCCCTGAACAGCATCTCTCCTTCTTCTTTTACTTGTCTTTTTGTCTTCCACAAACCTAGCAGGAAACACATGGAAGAGAAAAGAGGAAGAACAGAGGGAGAAAGAGACCATCTCATCCTTTTCCTTTTATCCGACTGTCAGGCTGTTAATTAGATGGAGAGTGTTTCATGAAGGCGCATTCCCTGAATGTTCAAACTATCAGTACGGTACAATGGGGCCAGGAGCACAAGCTGTGGGGGGTGAGTGGGAGGCTGAGTGTGTCTGCGGTGGTGTGTTTGTGTTGTGTGCACATACAAGGGGATCTGAAGCCTTGTGAGACTGAAGACAGAGATGCAGAGAGGCAGGACGTGATCAGAGTGAAAACTCTGGGTGAATTTTCAGAGAAGATGCAGCAACATTATTATTTTCCGCTTTTCACTCTTCCACCTACTCTGTGCTTCTGTTTTGTTCTGTGTTCACTGTCTTAATATTTTCGTGTTTTGACATCTCTGGGATCAGAATTGCCATAGGACTATTTTTATATTCACAAATGCATGTTTATTCAGATATGCTTTGATTTCTTCTGGCTATCATGAAATTACACATGCTTATACTGTACGGTTGTCTTTTGTTTCTGATATGGTACGAATACTTGGTTGATATTTTTTAACAACAAGCTATAGAAATGTATAATGACTGTGTCGAGATGCTCTTTGAAAGCATGACAAATCTGTCTAAAAAGACATTAATCATTTTTTGATTGTGTGCCAGTGTCTTTTATAGGTCACAAGGAAAATGACCTATACTTTAGTATTTTTTCACTTTTGAAAAATATGTTTTGCTTTCTTATTTTGAGTTAGATGAGAAAATATGACCCTTTTTATATATGTTGATCAAGTATTGAGCTACAGCCAGGAGGCAGCTAGCTTAGCTTATCATAAAGAAAGGGAGTAAAGGACAACAGGTAACTACCAGCATGATACCACTTGATACCACTCTCATATCAAGCACATTTTCCAAAATGTCAAACAATTTCTTCTTGTCATGGTTCTAAAAGTTACCTTTTACTGTAATACACAGTCTTACCACAAACTGTAGCTCCTGCCTTGTTTTCACTGACTGTATATGAAAATGAATAAACCCTCGGCTTTGCTGAAAACCGGTTTTGAATGTTAGTGTTAGTCTGATTCTGCATAGCTTCCAGCTAATCTAATAATGATGCAAGCTATGCAAACTTCTCTGGGCCATTGACTGTCCTATAACAGCACCCACTTGTCACTCAAAGCCACCAGAGCCTTAAATATGCATAGCTTTAAGTCTTTATAAAATTTTGACAGGTGAGACACAGTAAAATGTGTCCCCATGTACTTGTCATAAACTGTGAAATTATCTATATAGACCAAATCCATTTTTTTGTATAAGACTGTAAACATGTTTCTATCTGATGTGAAATTGAGCATTTTAATATGGGAATCTGTGGAGATTGACAAGCTTTTGGAGCCTCAAGGGGCCAATCGAAGAACTGCAGTTTTTGTACTTCCACAATGACTGCATTTTTCCACCTTGGAAGTTGCTGTTTGGTGGTTTTCTAAGAACGGTTAACCTAATTCTGACTTCAGTTAAATTTCTCCATTGATGTATGAACAAGGAGGATGTACTGAAGAGGAAACAGCTGCTTCTTCAAACTGGCAAGATCTGATCTCTTTCTATTAAACCTTAAACTAATCTAGACAGCCCCTTTCTCTCATTCTGTCTCTCTCATTCTCTCTTGGTGGCCTAGTGTTGTCACTCAAGCCAACAGCAGCCATTAGAACACATGCAGACCCAGTAAATCGCCAATTCCCCATTACAGGCCAGGTTTCTGGTTACTCATCATCCAGTCTGCCTGACTTCCTTATCAGCCTACAGAGCTTTTCATCTGCCTCTCTGGTCCTCTGTCCCACCACCAGATTCTCGTTTACCCTCCCACCCCGGGAGCGAAGCTGTTTAGAGGAATTATCTTTCATCTTTGTGGGTGGACATTTACATCTGAGTGGAAACAATGTCTGACAATGTAGGTTAGATGTATGAGTAGTTAGGCTCCAAAGTGTATATTGGAATATTTTGGCTGAATGTTTTTTTCCCCCAAAGTTTTATTTGAAGCCCTGCTTTCTCCATCAGTCGTTTTATGGGATTAGCTGATTTCAAATAACATGACGGAACTTTCCACGTCTTTGTGGTGTGTTTGTGTTTGTGCAAAGGGTTGAGGTTAGCCGAACTGTTTTGCACCCACTCTGCTGGGTTTCAGAAGGAAGTGTTTATGGGGAGATCCAGATTTCAGAGAAGGCTAAACGGGAGATTTTAAACCCAGGTTTTATGAAGAGAAGAGGAAAAATTCAGTCAGACTATTGTTCTGACACTACAGGACACACGGGATGCATGGGACTCAGTAGATTGCTTTAGTGCTTGGACCTGGCGACTGGGACCTGCTGGTGGAGACAAAAAGCCTCAGTTTTGGCCCTCATCTGCCCCCAACTGAGGAACTCTGCAGGCACTAATTCTTCTCTGTCAAACCCTGTCAACCCCTGCTCATTACACCACTTACTGGGAAACCTCTGGTGTATACCTCGGCTCAAAAATGGGACAATACCTTTGTGGAATGTGAAATAACAACAATGCACTGTGGGAATACTGCACAGTGGCTGAGAATGAAGAACTGTTCATTGCAAATAACTGTGTCCTTGCTGCCAGTGTTGAAAACCTGCGCTGATTTTTTTTCTTTCAGGTTTTGTTGAGAAGCGGGACACGTTGACTGGTGCTTCCGGCCACTTTTCAAGCAAAGGTTGTTCCAAGTCTTTACAACAAAGCAGTATATCACAATAAAATGTGTGTATGATGCATCACATACTTTTAAAGTTCGTGCTGATAGAACATCCAGTGCCCACAATAACTGCACATGTCTGTACTATAACAATGCTTTCTCCAGTCACATAGTCTTGCCATCACATCTCTCTTTCTACTACAAACAACACTGACTGCTTGATCGGCTGCCAGGTGAACCCTGTCATCGAGACCCTCTCACTGATCTTAAAGTGCAGTAGGATTACTGTTTGTGTGATTGTCTGTCACTTAATACCACATTCTCCCAAGTACTTACAACTTTCACACTCTCTCCCAAACTCTTTCTTTACCCTTGAATCCAGACTGTTCACTTCACAGACAAATCCTCAGCATGTGTGTGTGTGTTCATGTTCTTGCTGAGGACGCATACAGAGTAGATGTTGTGCATTTCTCTGTGTTGCTGAGTTTGGAGGCCATATTTGTGGCTTTCCTTCCCTGCTGTGTTTGCAGGACTGGGTCTGGGGAATGAGAGATGATCTCTGATCTGACTCCCCCTGTCCCTCCCATCCCATCCCTCCCTTCTCCTTTTTACTCCTGCACTAACGTTCCCCACAAGATGCAGCTGGTCTGTGAGCTCATCCCTGCTCCAGCAGACTGTAAATAAACCTTCTCCGTCCTCTCCCTCGCACTTCCCAGCTCTATCTTTCGCCTTACGTTCCTCTTATCAGTCCAACTTTTCCTCAAGGATCACATCTTTCTCCCTTTGTTGCTGAGTTGTCTGACAAGTTGTCAGCAGACCTGGAGAATAAAGTTTTACACACTTTAGAAATGGCTGTCGCCTAAGATGAAGTGAGGTAACGATGTGAAGCGGGCTATAGATGCAACAATACTGGGGCTTCATGTGTGAAATGTACACTGCAAATGTCAAAAAGAAAGGTAAAAAGTTGAAAACGAAATTCTGTACTTATGGAAATAAATTTAATTTGTAAAGCGTTACGAAAAATCTACAGCAATCTCAATGACTGTCTAATGAATTCTATGGTCACATCCATATTTATGGTGTTTTGAAAACAAATTATGGAAGTTATATAAGCGTTATCTGTGGTTTATATAAAGGTAATATCTAAAGGTTATTCTTTTTCTTATTTTTACCTTACAATGAGGCCGATGTACAGACTCTCATAAGCCTTCATTAGCTGACCTTGAACTTCAGTTCAGGCATGCATCACGTACCTCCACCTATGGTAGCGAAAGCCAGATTCTGCTGATGAAAACTGCACTAACACAATGCAGCAGCCCCTAATGGGGCCAGGAAGGAAGAATTAGTAACACATCCTCCACGCGAAAGCTGTGGCCCAGTTCCTCATATCGTTACACATAACACATCCGTTTATTCAATTAAGCCTGGTTAATTTATCATTGCCAGTCGGATGGCTTCATGTGCTTTTCCACTCTTTCTGGCTCACATTTATTAAGGCATGTTTGTTCACATGGTCCACTCACAATGGTGGAAAAGTGAACTTGATTCCTGCAAAAAGGTACAGTGAAATTAATCAGTGATGGCAAAGAAGAGGTTCAAGATGTGTCGTTGTTCGGCATAGCCTTTTGATCTCATTGAGGATGATCTTGCTGAATGTTGCAGACAGATAAAATGCATCAGTGGTTTGTGGCTGGCAAACCGCAGAACTTCTGGCACAGTTTAAATCCCATGTCTCCTCAGCACTCTCACAGAGAGAGGCACAAGTGTGGTCATTCTTGCCCGCAACATGAAAGGATAAGCCTAATTAAAACATCTTAATTACAAAACTCGATGCAGCCGTCCTAAAGTGGGAGGGAGCATCATGGAGTTCAGCACAAAGTCTTTCACCCATCCCTTGAGGGCAAGTATTGGCATCAATGACTGTCCTAAAAACTAGAAAGGTTCAACCTAATTGGTTGGTTGATACCTGATTTTTTTTCTATTTTCTGAGAATAATAAATAAGGTAATAGAAAATCATAACAAAAATGTTTATTCTTGTTCAGTAATTTTCAGTACGTATTTTCAGGACACCCTTGTGAATAAGAGCCTTGCTCTCAATTGTATCTTCCACTGATTAAATAAAGGATATCAAACAGTCAAATACACAGTGCCTTTATAAAGTATTCACCTCCTTGGAAATTATCTCCTGCTATTGCTTTTGCTCATTAAATAACAGTCAACATAAAAGAGTTTTTTTTTTTTTTTTTTTTAAAAAGAGTCTTTTTTCACGTCAGCCTGGAAGCAGATTTTTACAAAGTAATGTCATGAATTGAAAATATCAAATGTAAAATTCTGTTTTCACCAGTGGTTGCAACTACAGCAACTGAGCCCATGTGGATAAGTTTCAATGAGCCTTGCACATCAGCACATTGCAATTTACCCCATTTTTCTTTGCAAAATTGTCAGGTTGCACAGGGATAATGAGGAACAGCCGTTTTTTTTTTCACATTTTTAAGCTATTTCTTTGTAGCCTTCACTGCATACTTCATAAAATGGTTTTGCTGGAAAACAAATCTCCTCCCAAGTGGCAATTTTCTTGCAGATTGAATCATTGTCCAGCAGGATTTCCCTATACTTTGCTGCATGCATTTTAGCCTCTACTTTTACAAACCCTCCAGGGTCTGCTACTGAGAAGCATCCCCACATTATGATGCTGCCACCACCATGCTTCATGGTGGCAATAGTGTGTTTGTGATAATGTGAAGTGTGTTCACCATACTTAGTATAGCTGATGGACCAAAAGCTCAAGCTTGTTCTGATTAGACCAAATAGCCTTCTTCCAGTTGATTTCAGAGTCTCCTATGCCTTCTAGTAAACTATAGCTGAGATTTAATATTGAATTTTGTTAGACAGTGGTGTTCTTTTTTCCATTTTCTCATAGAGCTCTGACTGGTGACGAACTCAGTAAACAGTTTCACAGTGTCTTCCATTTCAGCCGCTGAAGCTCATAAATTCTTAATGATTGATTTACCTGTAGTCCAAGGGATATGCAGTGGACTTGGAAATTTTCTAGTTACTGCCCCCTGACTTTTCAATAAACTGTTCACAGAGTTGGCTGGAGTGTAATTTTGCCTTCATGGTGTAGTTAAAGCCAAAAGTACTGATTCACGAGCGACTGGAACTTCTAGATTTCAACCAAACTCGTTCCAGAACTGTTTTGTAATTTCTGTTTTTCCTGTGTTTAATGTCTAGATCTAGCTTCAAATATATAATGAATTGTTACCACTGCTGAAAATGCACACTGTGACATTTCCAAGTAAGATCCCTTGAAAATTGTGTGGGGGAGCTGACAAATAAGAGCAGATGCATAGATACATATTAGCATTTGGTCTGACCATCCACCTGGTGATGAGGTAATTGAACAGACATATCAAATGGAAGGGAAACAGGAAAGCACCAATGCATATCAAACACAACTAGACTATTTAGTCTATTCCATAACTTCCCAAGGACCTATTGATAACACCATGCACTTCTGCAGAAACCACAGCATTATTGGCAACACTGACTGAAAGTTAATGGTGTTGACAGTGAAGAGTGCGTGCAAGTTTGCTTTCTTATTGTGTATCCTGTTTCCGCAGTCAGCGAAATTCTTGCCTCTAATTTATTGTTGTGATAATCAGAACTGACTTTTGGCCAGTAGTACAGTTGAAAGCAGTTTCTCTTTTCAGTCAGAGTGAATAGAGCCAAAGCAAAGCATTGTTATTCAGCACATTAACTTTGTTCAGATGTACAATAAGCAGGTAGCCTTTGATTTAGATTAAGCTACAATTACTTAGAAAGGGACAATTGGCAATTGATGGTTCATGAATCAGCTTAAAGAGGACATTTTATGATAAATGCACATGTTGGTGTGTTCTCATGTAAGTCACCAAATCCTCCATCAGAAGTCCAGGAAACTCCAGCAGATTTGTAGGTGGAACCTTCTTCGTAGTGTCTTTGATTTCATTGAATGATCTGGTGGTACCAGAGTGTAGATCTCTGACAGAAGGTTGACTAATGATCAGGTTTAGATGTTGCAGAGAGGTTCATCCTGTCTGTTTAGTCCTCCACTTAATCATAATTTGGGAGGTGGTTACATTGGATGAAGTAAACCCAACCTTCTGTGTTAACTACTACCACTGTCAACAGCACTGACACTTACAGGTCTCTGTTGTCAGTGTGCTTGGTCAGGTGGGACATTGTGATGAATGGCTGTTTCAGGTGGTCCTCAAGAGCCCCTTGAGTAGATCTGGTTTTGGAAATAGAATAAGGTCAGCTGAACTGATCCAGCCTCTCAGAGATAGATCAGTAACTGGTACTGATTCGGTCTTTACTCAACCAACACAGCAGAGAGTACCTACATTAAGCAGGCTATCCAAAGCGTCTGGTATCTCACCAAAGCTGTTCCGCTTCTCTGCTTTCACAGCAGCTGTATATACTTCTGGCACTTGAAGGAACAAATTATATATGAGAATACGTATTAGAAGCCTATA
This sequence comes from Amphiprion ocellaris, assembly GCF_022539595.1. Classification (NCBI taxonomy): domain Eukaryota; kingdom Metazoa; phylum Chordata; class Actinopteri; family Pomacentridae; genus Amphiprion; species Amphiprion ocellaris. Next base: position 19,557,850 of record NC_072770.1, read on the forward strand.
TGTTGAACCCTCTTCACTGAAAAGCGACTGGGTTTATTTCCCAGCATGGAGCACGTAGTCCTCCAGCTGATGTAGCACCTTAACCATGCACTTCATCTGCAGAATGAATATACACAATCACATCAGCTGATAGTCTGTATGAAGGCTTTTCTGGGTTCTGGGCATTTGTCTGAGACTGATAGACACAGTCAAAGGGGAAGAGGTTTCCAGCAAAGTAGAATAAAGCCAGGATGCAGCCAACTCCCCACACATGTATAGCCTTATTGACAGGGAGGCTCAGGGCAACTCCTGGGTTCCTGAGAAAGAAAGATAAGAACCAAATATCAGAAATTGGTTGGCAATCTTTGAAGACAAAAACAATGGTTTAGAATGGAACAGCTCTTCTAAATTACCAGCTGAGTCATGCAGGATGAACATACCTGTAACTGCTTGTTTGAAGGTCCAACCCAAGACAGACATTGGAGGCTGGAATGGCTCTACCAGTTTCTCTTAATCTGACCCCGTCTAGGACAAAAACAAATAACATCAGGGCATCCAAGGACACCAAGAGCTGAAGGGACAAAAGAAGGACAAGTTTGGGATTTAATATTCCATGCACTGTTGTGAGATAAGGGTCAGGATTTTCTTCATTGATCAGTAGTAAATATGCAGAATAGATAATTGGTTCCAAATTACATTACAAACCTGCTTTGTGACAGGGCAGATCTTGTTTAGAGACAGTGGTTTTCAGTCTCGTTCTTGGAGCAAGTCATCAACATTCCTGTCCCACATCTCAAATGTAAAGCAGGTGTGTCCCATGTGTTTGAACCCCTTGCAGAACTTTATCCATTGACCAAACCTATTGGGCACAGTTGAGCATTTGGCAAGGCTATTGCCTTAATTTTCAGTTTTTGTTATGGTGGGTACAGAGGCTCAAGTGTAGGAAAGAGATTACAGACAAAAGTATGGTTTTAGAATATTTTTATTTACAACACAGGAATAAAGACAAAGAAATACAACTAAACACTGGAAGTTAGATAATGGAAATAGAAGTACGAGAAGATCCGCTGTAAGCGGAACGGAAGCTAAACCCTCTAGCGGGCAGGCAGAATAACTACATGAAATAAAGACAGGAATACACAAACCCACGTTTGGTAACATCAAAGCAGAACCACTAAAAGCAAGGAAATACAAAACACATGATGACCGAAATCCCCAACTAACAGTAATCCAGAAACAACAAAACCCGAGACAAAATTAATTCTATACACTAGGCTAGAACTAGATGGTTATGGATCCAGAAATACACAATATGAAACCAGAGAATATTAACAGGATTCAAACACGACTAGAAGTAACCTAGATTGGTCTAACAATAAGTCTGGTATTGCTCGGGATAGGTAACTTAACTGACTGTACCAGAAGACAAGAGTTTAGAATAAGGGGGGCCAAGCTCAGACCAGTCCAGGGAGACAGATTCCTCCAGGCAGGTGTAGAAGCCAGTGGTGGTTTAGGTGGAGCCAGAGGGTGATGACTGGTAGGTTGGCATCCTTGGTGGCGGGACTGGCAGGGCTGACATCCGAGATGGCGTGAATGGCGTCCTAGGTGGCGAGGCTGATGTTTCCATGTGGCGTGACTGGCAGCAGGTGTTTTCTTCGGGGGGATAGGGAAAGGGACGAGGTAGCGATGAACCGAGAGAAAGCCAGGGGGAATCTGGAAGGGTGACAGTCCAGGAGCCAGTCGATGGTGTACGCAGATGATCCGAGTGGCACAAGCAGGAAGGAGTCAAATCTAAACATAGAAGACAGGATTACTGAAAGCACAAGGAACAAAAAGGCTCAGACTGAACAGTGACAGCACTAACTGTTAGTAGTTCACGGTCCAGCTCTGAATGCAGCGTGGCATCTGGTTAAACGGAGGAGCAGGAGTGGCTGATTGAATGACTCCCACCTGTATGGTGGCCAAGAGGTGCAAACCAAATTTACATAATGCAAAACACTTTTACAACCTCCAAGACAAATTTACAAGCGACAAAACACTTTTACAAGTCCAAAAACACTTTTACAAATCCAAATTTAACCGGAAAGGGAATGTCCCAACTCCGGGGTTGAACTGGAAGTGACAACGAGGAGCAGCTAATGCACTCTGTCGGTCTGATCTGCGCCATTTAAACACTCTAAAGACCGACCACACGAAAAACAAAACCACGTCAATCGGTTCATATGTTCCCCACAAAACGGGCAAAACATCACCCGCTCGCTTGGTTCACCATCAACAACAACCAAAAGTTGCATTAGCCGCTCCTCGTTGTCACTTCCGGTTCAACCCCAGAGTTGGGACATTCCCTTTCCGGTTAAATTTGGGTTTGTAAAAGTTTTTTTGGACTTGTAAAAGTGTTTTGTCGCTTGTAAATTTGTCTTGGAGGTCGTAAAAGTGTTTTGCATTATGTAAATTTGGAATTTGGATTTGTAAAAGTGTTTTTGGACTTGTAAAAGTGTTTTGTCGCTTTTAAGTTTGTCTTGGAGGTTGTAAAAGCGTTTTGCATTATGTAAATTTGGTTTGCACCTCTCGGCCACCGTACACCTGCTAGCGTTCTGCTAATCACTGATCACCCACACCTGCTGCCAAGCTTCTGTGTCAATGCACACCTAGGAGAGAGAGAGACCAGGGCAGGAGGAGGGGAGAGCACTGCCACTAGTCACAGCCTATAGCTGTGGCCCTGACAGTTTTCTCCCAATTCTTCTTCTTCTTCTTCTTCTTCTTACTATTATTAGTGTTATTAGTATTATTTAAAGACAGGTATTGTTTTATAATTTTAAATATCATCTCTCAGAAATCATAAAATGACTGAGCAGAATTGGCAGAGTACTGCGTTCTCTGAGTGGTTTTCTTGTTATACAGATGACCGCAAGAGGATGCTTTTGAGGGCATTGTAAGCAAACAATGTTTTTCTATTGAGAAATATCTCAGCCTTTATGTGAAAATAACAACTTGTCCTAGCGATTTTTCTTGAATTATTTAAGAGAGGCTGTGCCGACATCAAAATCTGTTTACTGATTCTGAGAAAAAAACAACACATTTTCTGCAAACATTCAGCTACAGCCCTCAGTAACAACTGAGAGTTAGAGCTGAGCTGAGTTTCAGAAACCTCAAGCTCTTTTTGTACATGGCTTGGCTTATTTCCTGCACTCTTGTGGGTGGAACATGGTGACACAACACATAATCTGACACAAATTTGACACAAGTCAGTGTTTTCGCTGTCTTTGACACAACATATTCAATAGCTTGATGTAAAGCCACAGAAAGCTCCACAAAAAACATGTTGTTGACAAGTGTGCGTTTACTCCCAAGTCTGATCTTGGCTGTGAGAGGAGAAATTTGATGTAAAATTTTCAGATCACAAAACTCCGCCTTCACAATATATACCGACATTGCTGGAATGAGTAAAATAACAGAATTTATTGTTAGCCAAAAAACGGCATTACACCAACAAGATTTGGTATATTTAAAATCTTTGCTTGGGTCCTATGAGTATAATCAATTTTTAATACAGACACAAAACCAAGCAACTAAAATAAGTACTTTGTTCCAAAAAGGGCCAAGCTCCCTTTCAGTTCATCTGCTGATGGATTTTTGAAATTGTGTGGCTTTTCCTGCACGATCATTATGAACAATTCAGTGAACAAATCAGCCACAGAAATGTAATTACATTTTCCCCTCAACTATTTGTTCCTGTTTTTCTTCCTGGTAGTAATTTGAAAAGTCTTGGTGCAGCACATGTCATTTATTTACTTGGTTGTTGGTGCAGTGAAATGAGTAGCGATTGAAAGGAAGTGCTTTTGGGTTGGTTCTAAAATCATAGGGGCAAATGACAATGAAATGAAAATGAAATTCTATTATAGCATACATATCTAGTAGTATCACCTTTCTAAGGACAGAAAAATGTAGTTCTACGACATACATTCATTCAAATATTGCCCTTAAGTACAAATGGTGCTGCTTTTTTTCTTTCATTTTTCCTCCTCTCCTACCATTTCCTCTCATTGCCTTCTGCTGGCCAACCTCCCATTTACCGCCCTCTTTGCTTCCTTTCCTTGTCAATTAGTCTTATTTATTGTATTTGCATATTTACAGTAACCCTTCCTTCGGGGCACATTGTGATACTAACATTCCAAACACTGTGAGGCAAGAGGGCAACTGCAAATAAACAGGTTCAGACAAATAAGTAACACACCATCATCAATCTTCATTCTCAAAATACATCTAAAGAACCACAGTAAATGTGTAAAGTAATTGGACATAAATCCATGTATTGTATGTCAGTCAGAGCCAAACTGTACAAACTTATGGTTTTATTGCACATTCTGTTTAATGTCAGGCTTCCCCTGCATATCACATGAATCAAAGTGAAGGAGTGAGTAGAGATTATGAGTCCCAAGTGAATATTCCCTTCTTTTGCCTGCAGTTTAGAGCTTTGAACTTACAGTAAAAAAAAAAAAGAAAACATAAATTATTGCACAGACAGGGTACCAGTAAAGGTCATATGGAATCAGGAATTAGATGTGTGATTGTTACTACTGATTAGTGGTGTCCATGACATGCTCCAGTTTGATTCTTGTAACAAACATGTAGAGATATAAGTTACACCTGTTCAAGAATTTAACATTTATAGGATAGCATTATACCTGTTCAATAGCCTTGGTGATTTATAGGACTGCACTTACTTTCAGCTTTTGTTCATATATTAAACTCCTAAAAACCCATCTGCATGTTTCAGTTTTTTTCCATGAAAATAATCTCATCACATCTTCAACTGGCTTTAATGTATCTTGAACATGCAGCTGTATGAAATTCCCATCTATGTCCACCCTTTACTTGCTGCAGCTCAAGCACCCCAGCTTACCTGTAGCTCAAAATAGAAAACTACTCTACGCAGCTCAATGTCAAGATGTTATATTAGAACAATTCAGCCATATTTATTTGAGCCAGAAAACAATTCTGAAGAAGAATAATGATATGAAAAGCCAAACCTCTGAAGTTGATGGGATTGGTTCTTTAGGTTTGGTGTATATAAAACCCTAGAAGTCTAAATCCATGTTTTAAGATTGTCATTGGTACCACTGCTGTATGTTCAGTCTTGGCACTTATTTCATTCATGGAATGTGTTCCAGCATATAAAAGACACCATATGGACACATTAACATGGTTAAAAAAAAAATAAAAAATCTTTTCTTCAGTGTGTGGGCATCAACATCTGTAATGTGGAAAATGTGCAAACATATGCATTCACGTGTCTCTGCAGTGGCACAGCCAGTTGTCTTCCCCTGAGCTCTCTAAAATCCATAGTATTGTGCTTTAGTGTGACACACCATATGGCTCAGCTCCTCTGCACTTATGAGCTCATCTCAGGTCCATTTAGAACTTTCCTAGAAACACTGCCGCACAGTGTATTGGGATGTCTGACAGACACACCCTTCAAGAAACACACAGACACACGATCTCCCTGAGAATGACAACATGGCAAATAATACTATTAGTAGAGATTAGCTTCCCAGCCCTTTGAAAATCAAACTGTTCATTTAACAGTTTTATTAACCATTTTAGTACAAAAAAGCTTGATTTACTTTTCTATTTGGTTTCCACCTTCTTATAGTGCCAGGGTTCATTTGAGGAGATTAAGGGCACTTGAAAAGTACTGTTTACTTAAGGGTAAGACTGGTTATTTTGATAGTAAAATTATGTGACACAACAGTGCATCATGCTCTGATAAGACTGCAGAGTATATTGTACATGCTTTGTGCTGCTCAGTTGTGCTGACTCTTGTTCTCCTTGTTTTGATAGTTGTCTCCGTTGCTAAAGCAAAGAGGTGTTAATAATAATCACAACAAAAAGAATTCATACTGTACTTAAAACTGCACAATATTTCTTGAAAGAGAAAAAGTTCTCTGAGAGAAGATCCTGATGCTCATTAACAAGAGAGGCATCATTTACTTGTGCTAGTGGGGCTTTTTGTGGAGTAACATCTGGATTTCCCTCAGATTAAACATCCCGAGTGTGACCTGAGCTGGAAACGATTTGTTCACCGGCAGTGCCGTCACTCCTGCCAAGAGGCGAGGGGGTGAGGATAGAGGGGATGCTGCTGGTGGGGGTGGCAGTGGGTGATGATTCCTGTGAAAGGATATGGTGAGTATACAGAGTTCCTCTGGCCTTAAGATTTGGTGCTAGTGTGATACTTGCTTGTGTTTGAAGATGCAATCTTTCATTTGATTTCCATTCAGCAGGCAGGATGGGAGGGTGCTGGTCCTTGCTCCCTTGGGCTACCACATCCAACCCATATCAGGGACAAGCGGACTCTCATATAAACACTGATTAAAACACTGGAAATGGCCTGGCTAAAAGCTCATGCTGTCAAGATCCAGCTGAGCAGAACGTGTGGAAGAGGAGCCTGTAGTGGGAGAAGTCTGTTTAACTGAAGCTTACTCTGTACATCTTTTTTTAACTGCTACAATTTATCTCAGTCTGTCTTCATTTCCATTTTGGTAAAAGAGTCGGGTAAAAAAAAGTTCAGCAGAAATCCAGCGCTTGTTTTCCCTCTTTTTATCTCTGCCAGCGGTGCTGTTTATCGAATGGATTTTAAACCTGCACAGAACAGAATAACGTGTCATGTATTGTTAACATTAAAGCGTGCAATGCATGGCTGTGCTTATCCCAGCATCTAATACAGATGCCACAGGTTCAGAGGGCACTTCTGATTTCAGCAATTTTATTACAACCAGATAGAGACGGAATAAAAGGAGACTGATGTCAGAATCTGCAGCCCCACATGGAGCTTGTATGGAAAATACTTGCTCTGCCTCGCTGATCGCATTACAGCGCACAAAGACACAAGTATGAGATGTGTGGTTTCATCTGGCAACGTTCATAGTCTACTATTTTCTTGTTTAAAAATTATGATTGTGTTTCATGTTTGCAATCTAGGATCTTAGAAAGAACACAGATACAGTGGGATTACAGGCTGTATGTAAAATGATAGAAGAAAATAAATAAATGTATTAATAAGACATTTTTTAAATAATTTGGACGCTGTATGGACTTTGTATGATAACCACACTGAAATGATTCGACAAGACTTAAAACACATGTCTGCTTGATGAATCCATGGTTTCATTTAAAGCACATAAAAAGCTTTTCCAGAGCATTTCCACTACAAGTGTGGGAAAACAACTCTGCAAGAAAAAAACCCTAAATGAACATTTGAATACTGCAATTGGACAATTAGATCATTATGGCAACACCACTGTCACGACACACATGCATTTTACCCTTGAAAGACAGCTTTATTCTTACTCAATATGGAGACAATGTGAAAACATCGGAAAAAATCTGTTAAAGCTGATTTAAATGACTCTTTTTCAGATGGCTCTATGTCTGAGGGAAGCTGGGTATTCTTGGAGGGGGGATGTCGGCCTCATAACTGCCCTTTACCCTGCAGGGCACTTAGTGGCTGCCTTATCAGATAAGAAGCAAAACTGGAGGAATCATCAGGTTAAAAGGTTTCAACTAATGAGATGGAAATGATATAATTAGGTTCATCTGTTGTTCATTCAACAGACCAGTCTTCATGTAGCCACTTGAGCTCTGTGGGGATTACCGAGTGGAGTTTGCAAACATTGACAAGAGAGAAAAAGCTGCAACAGGCCGAACTGCAGGAATCAGCGTGAACTAATGTTGTGTGAAATTCAGTGTTTTCTATCCAGCTTTGAATTTCGGTGATTAAAGAATTATCAACAAATAATTAGCAGATTCAGAAACAAAATGATATTTCTAAACTGTACTTCACGAGGACTTTATATAGTACTATGCAATCAGCTGGAGCTTATTCTGACACTGCAGAGCAGCAGTGTTTCCCCCAGCAGCATAAGCCTCCGTTAGACCCCGACTTGGCAAATATATCAGAAATAATAAAATATAATGCTTTATTTAATGAAGGTGGCTTGTTCTAAGGCCATCTGTGGACCAAGGGTTGACATGTCTATGCTTCTGCTATTGTGATATGATACAATTATTTGCTGGTTTTATTCAAATGCTCCCAAATTTCAACAGTTCTGGGGGAATTTAGCTGTTGCATCACTGCAATACGTCTATTTCGTGAGTTTGAATTGCTTTGTTGTGGTTCTGAAATAGTTCTACAGAATGACAGGGCTTGAAATTTTTAACTTAAGTTTCTGTACTGTGTTTTTTAATTTAATTTAATTTTTTTAGTTTTGATGAGTAAATACTGTAGTGAAGCTGCTGTATTCAAAGAGCAGCTGAAATGCTTGTTACCTTCAAAGAGTGGCAGAATTTCTGCACACAAGCTGACAGTTGCAAAATCTCCTTTCGTTTAGAGCTCGTCTGTCATTTCATGTTGTTCACCATCTCTGTTAAATGTCAGTTGTCTGCTCTTTAACAGTTGCCAGAATATAACGGGAAGACTTCATAATAATGGCGTCGAGAGCGCATTTGTTTGAATAAACTCAGGAGTTTAAGTGTAAAGTGCTGAGTTTTATGTAAGAGTGCAGGGCCATAAATTATTGGCTGTAAGCTATAAATCACTATCCATAATTGTTCTGGGTACTTTTATTTGATGCAAAAAAGCTTCTTATACATTTACATACAAGTAAAAGTACATAATCATTCTGTGTGGGGCTGTTGTTTAACACTCTTGTTGCCTTTGTTAAAGTCAGTTACTTTGTTAGTCTTTGTCATCTATGCAAGTATTTTTTTAACAGCATTGTAATTCACTTTTACTCACATTGTCACAGAACAATGAAAAACAGCAACACATAAGGTGCAACACAAGAGCACACCACAATGACAAACAGAACAACATGAAAACAAGAAATCACCTTGTTAAGATGTTATGTCTGCTGAAACCAGAGCAGCAGAGCGAAGGAGTGACTGATACAGTGTGGTGTCTAGTGCAATGACCTTTGCAGTGTGTGTGATGCTATTAAAACTGAGCTCTAAGAGGTTGGCTGTTGGCTGGCTGATTGATTTGATGACTCATTTTTACTGTCCACTATTTGTCCTTGGTATTTGAAGCTATTGCCTATATCAGCTGTTTTATTGTCAATCAGGCTGGGATGTTGGGGTGACAAAGTACTTTTAAATTACCATTATACTATTACTCTAATTACTAATACTATTATTATTGTCTTAGCTACGATGTTATATTAGTTGGGTTAATTTCCATAATTACTTGTACTATAGAGGCACAGCTTTATTATTTATTATTGGCAGGTAAAGTAGTATTATATATAATCGTTGTAGGATTTAAAATGTTAATATGTGAACGACTCAGGTAAATTCATTCTATGAATAACTATTGGGTCTTAACGCAATATTGTTATTACCAAAGAGACAAAAATGACCACAAACAGAAAACATGACTATCAAGAAATTGCAATGAGATGCAAAACAACTACAAAGAGATTCAAAGAGATGCAAAATTACCTCAAAGAGACTTAAAAACAACCACAAACCAATGAAAAACGAAAAGAAAGACCACCAAGAGATGCAAAATGACCGCTAATTGAAAAAAAATAGCAAAAACAGAAAAAAAAACAACCCCAAAGAGACTGAAAAATGACCAAAAGATGCAAAACAACCAGACAAATAAAAAAGACCTCAAAGAGGCAAAAATAATCACAAAGAGATGCAAAGACACAGGGGGTTAAGATACACTGTAACACTATAACTATTATTATTATTATTATTACAGTATTAACCCCAATATTCAAACTTGTTAGGTTACTTCTGCAAATCACATTCTTTGCTGTTTTAAATGTGCTATTAGACTTGACTACTTCTTTATTTCCCTGATATCCTGAGCTGAAGGTGGTCATTCCCACAGTACTTGGTAAACTGTGTGACAGTGTCGTGAAAGCCCAGAACAGAATGAGTGAGAAGGCCAAAGGCAGTGTTAGTCGGTATTTGGTGGTTGTTTGGAATATAAAATCTATCTCCTAGGTTACCATACAGCGCTTTGAAATAGTTTTTTGTTGTTTATTTCAAGCTATCTTTAAGTTTATGGACATACATTAAAAATAATGAGAAAAACAATGAATAGCAGTCGTGGTAACGTATATACAAAATTGGATGGTTAATGTTTTGCTTGAGGCTTCCATGAGCCAGTCGTGCAGCTGGATGGAACCTTAATTAAAGAAATAAGCAGCATGTTTTGCTATGTTTGGCTTTCTTTCCTTGTGGTCAACTTTACATTTAATGTTTATTGGCAGACATCTTTTGCTCTCCACCAGTACAGTTACACCCACAAGAAACATGTCCGTATGTGTTTTTGTGATGGAACACACAAGGTACATGATTTCTGTTGTCCTGGGAGTCACCTGAGAGAACTGGCACTTGTTCTGCCAAATAGGATATCCTCTCATTTTCACATTTTCTATGTCCCCTGTACTCTCTATCTTCCTTCCGATTTCAATCTTTCCTGTTCTCATCACCTCCCAGGGTGTGAAGATTAGGAAAATTAGGAATACCCCCATTGTCCTGCAGCTCATAAGAATCCAGAACGGGAACTTGCTGCAACATTTCGCAGCAAGAGACAAGGCAGAAGATTCCTGGAAGTTATACACTCATCGCATTTCCCCAACACCACCCTCTACCATCCTAATTAACCCCTACCAGTAGGTTAGATAAATGGAAGGCATGAAAGGACGTAAAGATGGAGGAAGCAAGAGGGTACAGTGAAACCTGAGAGTTGACCTTGAACTTCCATTTGCCTTCTTTTTTTAAAAAAAATAAATAGACCTTCATTTTAGGAGAGAGGACTTTCCCAAACATCAAAAAGAGATGCTAATTGCCATGAGTAAAACCCATAAAAAGGTTTTATGGGCTGAAGTAATTCTGTCCACAGCAGGACGACAAAATGAATGAATTCTTTGTTGAGGCCATACAGTATATGAATCCACTTTATTTGTGCCTGTCCTCTTTCCTCGGGCCATGTAGAGAGCAGAGCAGTTGCAGATGGCTTGTTTCAGGAAACCACGGGCCCAAAAGGGATGCCTCTCTGCTGTGCATTTAGTATACAAACTACAAAGGCAGGCTGTGGTCAGCACACCCTTGTGAAAGGGGCTAAAATAGTGTCAGCAGGATGTCCAACAGACTGCGAGTATGCAGAGGAGAGAGCAGAATGTGAAGATGAGCGCAGCACACTTGAGCCTGCACAATTCAGTCACCTTCTATATAATGAATGGAGATTGCAGAAAGTCAAATATTAACGTTTGCATTTCACAGACAAATATATTTCAATAATTGAACAAACACTTGATGGAAAAAACTGCTGCCAAGCGCTTCAGTGAAAAAGTTTTCTGGCTTCCAAGTTTGCTTATGTCAACTTTACTTTAGGTAAATGTCATTTACGATGTCTTATTCTTCAGAAAAGTTTCATAAAGGTAGCAGCAACCAACTTCAGCTGAGAAAACCCACCAATCAAAGTTGTCCTTTCAGCTCATAAAATCCACTAAAATTCACTCAAAAAAATGAGCATCCATGCCTTTTGCCTACTTCCACAACCCACTGTTTCACAAATGTCATGAACGATAAGTTTCTAGATATGTGCAGTGCTAGCAGAAAGCTTAACAGTCTCAGCAACAGTAATTATAGGTGCTGGGTTTAGTAAAGGGTCAATTAGCTTAATCCGTACAAAAATAACAATGACTGCTGAAAACCTCTAATCTGGGACACATGGAGGACAGGGCACAGAGATATTTTGACAGTGGCTTTTGAAGGAACCCACATTACCTTCATGTTTTACTTCCCAAAGTTATTTTATTTTCCTTGTAAATTGTCTTCTGTCAACATCCAGCTTCTCTCAGCTTATGACTCTATGGAAGTCTTATGGCTCCAACTGCTGTAATTCTCAGATGGTTTCACATGGATTGTGGTTTGGGTCACCAGTGCTTCTCATCACTTGTGCATTATTCAAATTCACTGCTCATCTTTTACATGAAACTCAGTCCAGTTGTTCTTTTTCTGAGTCAGACAATGTGAAAACCCAGCTGTGTAGCGGCCTGATTTGCAATTCCACACTGATTAGAAGCCAGCCCATGTTTGACCACCATTAGCTGATTGTGGTATGCCTCTCTGGCCTGATCTAAACCTTCATCATCAAACCCTGGTGATATTTCATGATATTTGTGCATTCCTTATGTGAATGGTTACACTTGCATGGACTAATGTCCAAAACAGAGCCCTGCTCCACCTACACAGGCAATAACAGAGCAGCTCTCTGCCTCGCCATTGAATCACATGCTGCTTTTAACTTTTAGCATTATCTTTATGTCAAAAGTCTGCATTCCTGCAATATTAAAACATTCTTGTACAGCTATTTTCCAAGCCCGACATGAAAACATGTGATTAAGAACAAGGTGCCACAACAACAGGGATGTGATGAGTTTTTACTCCATTTTGACTCCTCAAAGATTCCAAAACACTACGTGTAAAGCAGTTCTAAGAGCTTTTATATATTTCTGTGAATCTTTTATGGCCTTAACTGTTGTACTTTGATCCAGTGAGTTAGATGCCTGAAAATCTTGCAATGAGCATATTATACTTTCAGAATGTCTGGATTTGATTTTACTAAAGTAGACCACTGATCTTTCTAACTCAACTATAAAAACAGGAGGTATTTTATAACAGTGCTGTGACTCAGGTTAAATTACCATGCTAATATTTGACCAGAGGTGTGACACGGAATTAAAGTCCCCCAGGAGACTCAAATAAGGTGAGAACAAACTCTAAACTAATGTGTGATGGTGTGACCTCAGCTGTGGGACGCCAATGCTTGAAAAGGATTGAAACTGAATCTCAGGTTGACCCAAGTGGGAGTAAATGCAAAAAACATGACAGAAGGAACAGAGTAGAGCAAGTTAGACCAAGGCTTTTGACTGCTTGCCTTCCCTTGTGTATCTGTAGGCAAGTGTAACAAGAAGTATGAAACTCCAGTGATTTCATTTACAGATACTGGACCTTTTACCTAAACTGCAGGCGCAACCAAGCTGGTTGAATATATCCATGGACATTGCTTTTTATTAGTGTTACAACATAACACAACAACACATCTGACTTATAGAAAAGCAAGTACTGACGAATTCTGAATGTAAAGACTTTATATAGTGAATCTTTAGACAGTGTTTTTTTTTAGTGTGTCAATAACTTCTTAAATCTCCCCTACAACCTCACAGCAGAGCTTGTCTGAACAACCCAATTTCCTTCTTAGACTGGTGCTCTTACCTTTGTATTAGACCGAGAAATGACTATTTCCTCGGGATGTAATCTAAAGGAATCCTAGCTATCTGACATGAGATATTTCCTGTACCTCTGAAGACATCCATTCCTAAACAGAAATGTATACAGAAGAAGAGGTACAGTATGGTTTGAATGGCCAAACCCCAGTGGATAGCAAGAAGTGTGTTAGACACATTCTTCTTGTCACAACAGTATTTTTTGACACAAATCTTTATCAGGTCTTTAAAAAATGAGATTGTTTTGCAAGGAGGATACATAGAAGAAGGATCTTGATAGTGCCAAATGTATAGTACTGATCAGATTAGTGCTGTAGTGTCTATAAACTTTTGTGTTTGACTCAGTGTTTGACTTTCTAACTAGGATTTGATTTCAGCATTGGAATTCATCATCCTTTGGCCATGGGAGATAAATCCACTCACAGTCAAATCAGTTTATTTTCTGTTGCTTTTGCAACACACACAGCAAAAAACAATAAATCTAAAATAAAAAATTGCAAATAAAAATGCACTTTCTTCTTGGTTTGATTCTAGCTATGATTAGAAAACAAAAAGAGCACAAAATAAACAACAAATTAAATAATCTGTTGGCATCATATGTACAGTTTGGGTTTACTGATGTTATTTCAAAAGAAGCAAGAACGGCAAGAAATTAAAAGACAATTTTTTTACTTCTTTTTTTAAATAAATTGTTTGTAAAAACAAATCCCCTAAAAAAGCAAAGCCAATTTGTGAAGTAAAGTGACAGTTAAACTTACTTTCTTTCTAAATTGAACACAGTCAGACCCAAATAAAAATTCAGAATTTCTTAGCCGGGAATGTTCAAATCATTGGAAAGGATAAAGACAACAACAGCAACTGTTGCATAACATCTAATCCAACTAGCAAACTGTAGCAGGTCACCACAAGTCATATTGTCAGAAACACCTCAGGTTAAATACGTCATTGTAAAGCAAAGCTAAACACATGGCTATGTAGTGCCTTGTTGAGTCATTTGTGTGGGTATTGTGCGTTTTGACAAATAATTTTAAGGTATTTGCAACATGTGTGTCAACAACAAAGCAGGTACCAAGAATATTGCTGCAGTGATGGGTGTAATTTAATTTTGCAATGGCAAAGTTTTATGCAGTTGCATGTCTAATCAAACATGAATATTCTGGCTGTAGAAATAATAGCGGCATTGTGGTTCACATTCTCTCTGAGAAAAGCCTGACGTGATTACAGAGGTGACTCACATGAGTGTCTTATGGAGTGAATAAGATGAAGCCAGACAAAGCTAATACCAAATTGTTCACTTCTCGTTTTCTTTAATGCAAACATGAATTTGAAAGGCTTCATTGCTTCATTGTTGTGTACACCAACCGCCTTTGTACATTTTGTTGGGTTTTGTAAATTACAGTACAGCATACACCATGTGTATTGTTTAGAGGTTTAGAGCAAGTCTCCTGTGGTTCTTCAGCATTGTGAAAAACAATTGTTCTGAGTTGTCTGAAGTGGAATCAATACATTAAAGTCATTAAAGAACTGTCCATATTTTTCTACACCCAAAAAACCCTATATTCTATCAGAAAAATGTGACAACTCCATAATTACTACAATTCTGATTAATGTATTTCCTGCTTCAGCTAACATGCAAGATTGTAAATCCTGCTTTAATTTTAATCATTTCTGTTGCACTACACTTCTAGTATATGGGGTAATGCAGCTGTGAGACGGACTCGTGTGAGTGCATATTTTAGGCTTTCCACAGCACATACATGCTGTCAGTCAAGCCGTCATCGTCTTTATTTGGTGCCATTCACCCTGCTGTATTAAATCCATAATACGATTATTGATTCATAAAATCTGATTTGGCAAAAAAATAATTTCTTTGTTGTGATAATCCTAAGTAGCTTCTGAAAGATTAGACTGAGACATAATAATCTTTAACCAATGAAACACACCCACTGTTTGGCTACTGGCACCAGTAATGGAAATATTCCAGGTGAAAATTTCAGGTTACTTTTATGTTTTATATTACACAGCATGGGAAACCTCAAAAAATAACTAAAATATTTGCATGCATCTTAGTTGTATCACACCTCATCAGTTCTGTTTGCATCTTAAGACAAAGTCAGCCCGACCTTATTTAACTCTAAATGGTGCAACGCCTTTTCAAAATTTCTCCGTGTTATTGCAGGCCTTCCCTGTGGTAAAGATCCCCTTACTCACATCCAGCTGGGTCCTGATGCACACTGCTGTGTGCCTGTCAGCTATAGTGAGCTTGTTGGCTCCTCTTGGTCCCAAATGACCCACTTATACAGTGGTCCTGCCAGCAGGGCCTGAGCCAGCCTATTCTACAAGCTCTGACAGCCACAAAATAGAGTCCTTGACCCAGAACACTAAGCTATATCCAATATGACAAAGGAGTAGATGAAGCAGAGGGGGAAACAGATCTCACCGTACGCTGATGTGTGAGTTGAACAAGTAAAGATTACAAGCCCATAATCTAAACTGATGTACAGAGCATACATGTCTCTCAAGAGGTGGTAATGAACTACAAGGAAAGTTATAGGTGTCTTTTTTCCTAATACATGTTCATTTTTGCATTGCCACCTGTCTTTAGTTTTATACTTTATGTATTACCTACACATGCATGTGAGATTTTACATGTTTATGTAAAAAAAAAAACACTTGAAAAAGCACATGTGCTTCCAATTTGAACGTGTGTGTTCTCATATGTGAGGACGCCTATATTAAACGTGCTCTTATCAAACATGTCTGTCATGTATGGTGCTGCATGAAACAGATGGAGAAAGACAACGTGAGGATCGTGTCTGTCGTATTCAGTAAGGAATTTTAAATAACAGTGTTTTCAACAGCGGAAAAATTGATAATCTGACTCCCCCCTCTATACAGCGCCTCGCTCTGCTCTTTTGTTCTACAATCAGCTTGTCACTCCAGCTGTGCTGTGTCCATACAAAAGTCAGGTGTCACGATATCTTTCTGTTTTTTTCAGTCTCTCCTGCAGCTGAGAGCGATTAGGTCATCATGCTGTCCTTTTGTGAAACACGGGATGCCCAGTGAGCTGAAGGGGGAACATGCTGGGGCTGCAAAGTGGTGACATCAGGACTGAGAAACAAGATTACTACTAAATAATATCATTATCACGGTGAGCCATGGTGACAGGTTGGTCATGCACTTTAACAGCATATCATCCCCAACAGCGCCTCGAACCTCCAACCCCACCAACTGCAGACTTTGCCCTTCTCCATGCACTCAACATAATCATGTTATGAAAGAATACATTCCCCTCTACAAAGGTTTATTAAAGGGAGAATGACTCACTTAGCTCTTTCTTCTGTAAACACAGGAGGTTGTGGAAGCAGTGAGAGCTTTCTGGAATTCACAGGGCCACAGGGTTTGGGTCTCCTTCGTGTGTGGATAATGTTATATCATATTGGTACCCAGGCTACTCTGCGCTACACCTCTGAGGAGTTCTTCCTTCTCCCTTCACTGTGGGGAGTGATTAATTTGGCCTCTGGCATTAAGTCTATTGTTGCTATTCCACAGAGAGCCCGAGAATCTGGGAAGCATTCAGATTTTTGGAGGAACCTGCTGACAGCTGCTGTACAACTTGAGCAGAATCCAGACCCCTATCTTGCGGTCTGTGAAAGCTTCTCCAAAGGCCTAATTGTACTTCAGATGTTTAGTGCTGCTTTTGTCCAGTTCTCATCCAACATAAACTTGCCTAAGACCATCCTGAAAAGCCCATTTACAGAATTGCCTCCCCCTGCCTCTCTGCCTGGTAAAGCTCTCAGCGCCTGCTGTCTTCTTTGCCAATTAAAAGAGTAAGGGTATGTGACACAGCTCGAACATGTGCACCCATCTTTATGTGATTGTGTGCAGTTGTCTGTGTGTGCCTGCAGGTCTGAGGGAGCCATGTGTCTCTGGATGTTTCCCAAATTACTGCTGCAAGTCCAAGTGGTTCCAAGCTGAAAAACACAAGTGTGCAGCCACAGAAATCCTGCATTGTCTCTCAGGGAAAGACTTGCTCCAGGACCTGCTTTTTGCAGTGACACGTATAATGCACAGACAACAGATGAGGAAACCGCATTAGAATTATGTTACAAAATAATCCTGATGTTAGCATACAGTGCTAAAATGCAGACATCTTATCTATTCCATTATTGTACTGTGCAGAAAACAAATGCTAGTATGAGGTGGTTATTTAAGAAAAGTTTTTCATGCCACAAATAAGAGGCTAATTTGGGGCTTCCTATGGAATCACACAAGATTGAGCAAGCCACGGGGTCTCTTTCAAGAAAATCAAAGCATCTGAAAAGCTAAAACACTTTGTTGACATAGATTTGAGTTGCTTTTCCAAAAACCCACAGAAATGGCTTTGTAAAATGTATGACATTAATAGAGTTCTAGTATACAAATGAGTTCATTTAGTTGTCTTTTTTCGTAGCAGCATTGGCTTTTTGGGTGGCAATGATTGTCCATTGGTGGATCACTCCAGTCCAAACTGAAATACTGTATCTCAGCAACCACTGGATGAATTCCCATAAAGGTTTGTTCAGCAATTCATATATTTTCTTCTGACTTTGGCAATACCCTACTGTCTACTCTAGAGTCACCATGACATTTGCATTTGTGGTTTATGTTAAATATCTGACAACTATTCGATGCACGTTTGGATTTGTGCTCCCCTCAATAAGAACTAAAAGAACTTGTGACTCCTTATTTTTTTTATTTGGCAGCACCAACAGGTTCACCTGAACTTTGTTTTTAGTGCTTACTAAATGGTACATGCCAAATTAAACTAGGATCCTGAAATTACTTAACATCAGTATGCTATCATTGTCACTGCAACCATGTTGTTAGCATTTAGCTCAAAGCTCCACTGTACCTGTAAGTGCAGCCTCACAGTGCCGCCAGCACATCTGTGGACCACCAGTCAGAAAATGGTTTTCTGTTGTCCCTTGTCAGCGTTTAAAATTCAACAATTTGTTTTGGTGATGTATAACTTTTGTTTTCCAGCTTCAGTTCATTTAATTTTCCACTCATGGAGTCCAACATCTACTTTTCACCATGTGCTGTACAACATCGCAACGCAACTGGCTTCGAGCGGCTACATGGTCGGTACAATATAAAATACTTACTCTCATTCCAATTGGCTGCTCAGAGATATTGCCTCGTAATGAAGATAAGTTCACTGGACCAAGAAGGTCTGTGGGGTTGGGGGGCAGAGGCTGAGGGTGAGGGAGATTTTGAAAGCGCATCAATTAAAGCGTATCTCTTTGAAATCCCACGCCAGGCTCGGCTACTTCATTCAAGCTTTCCGCTCCCTATCAGCCTTTTATCTCATCTGGAGGGGAAGTACAGTTTACACTGCTGATAGCTGCTCTGAATGATGCTGCCTGCGCACAGCTCAGGAAGGGTGACTCTGATGACCTCAATGGCCTCCGTCCATTGAGAACACACGCACACATACACAGGCACGCACAGCTGTAGCGACTGCTCCACTGAGAAACATGTCATCGAGATCAGCTCACTGAAAATGGTGGCCATAGGCTGCGCTTAAGGTTGCAAAAGTAGCTTTTTTCATTCTTTATTGAGTCGAATGGCTATCTATTGAGTAACTTGTCATAGTTATTCTTCCTCTGAAATGACAGATGTCTGTAACTACCATGCAGCCACTGGAACAACACATTAAAGAGTAAATGGTCTACTTAAAGTTGTACTTGCTGCATGTGAAAAGGCTGCTTAAGCACTATTTTTCCCAACTGGTTTTGCTTACCTGTGACCCCTGTGTTGTAAAAAGAGTTTTATGGAGAATTCTGGGAAAAGGGACTAATTGCAAATGAAATGTTGTATTTCAAAGGGTTTTGTTGCCTACAGCTGCTCGTGTTGATGTTTTGGGTTATGCTCTGAGGAAGAATTTCCAAACAACGACTAGAACATCACAAGAAAACCAGCTCTTTGTGCTAAGGTTACGCAAGTTGAAAGTTCTTTTAAATAATAAGATGGGGTATTCTGAGGACATCATGTGTGTGTAATTCATCACCATTCATCATCTCAAATGCTAACATTTCAGCAACCCCTAGGATCATAGTTAATTAAGTCCATTATAATGGGAAATAAGCTCCAGCTAGTATAAACGGGTGGACCGTGGCTGTTTAGCACATGATGTTGGTATTGTGGACGGAAAAAGACATGATTAGAAGAGCTGGCGTGAATTTATTGAAATTATGTAATCTCCAAAAAATTATTATGACTCTTTATAAAGCCACAAGCCCGCCTATGTAATGACCACAGTGACTGAAGTGACAGAAGTGTTGTTGCTCTGTATGGATTCTGCTGGTTTACATTATCTTGTCTCTATACATTTGAATAATGCCACATGAAGTGTTTGATTTTAGTTATGCACCTGCAAATCCAAGATATGTGTAGCCTTCCTAATGGCAGTAAATGTTAATTGTACACAATAAACAAGCTGTAAAGTCAAATATCAACTGCTAGCATTTACCAACACATAACATCAAGTAAGGCATGAAACATGCATTGACGCCTGCAGTGATGAGGTCGTGTCAGGATATAGATCATGCACTGCAATAATAGCCAAGAATCAGTCTGAGTAAATAGGGAAGTGGGATCAAATTAATTCTTTAGGGAATATTCCCCTAAGAAATGACAACAGATTTCAAGACGCTTATCAAAACAATATGTACTTCATGTATTATGTTGTATGTGATTTTATGAAGCTCTGTAACAGGCTGGTGTCCCCTGCCTTTGCCCTAAGTTGGCAGGGATAGGCTCCACCCCCCCATGACTCTAATGAGGATTACACGGTGTATGGATACTGTATGCATGGATGGATGGATGCTTTTACGAGCTTGTCCTAAATGATACTGGGCCATGGGCAGGCTACACATCGGACAAGTTGCCGATCAGGGGTAACACAGAGACAGAATACATTTACACTTACACCTACGTCCAATTTAAAATCACCAATTAATCTACCAAGCATGTCTTTGGACTGTGGGAGAAAACCAAAGCAGGTTCAGGGAGAAAATACAAACTCCTCACAGAAAGCCAAGCTGACAACAGGCTGCACATGATCTAAAAGCTATTAACCTTAGATCAACCAGACATTTGCAAACAAGAGTATGTAATGTTATCTTCTTTATCCAAACTGTGAGTCTGGGAACAGGTTCAATGTTATCTTGAAGTTGTACTCAAAAATGGCACACTGTGCCAACCCTTAATGTGTTAACATTACATTTAGTCTTATTTTCTCACCCACGTACAGCAGATTATCCCAGCATACACCGTTTAGATGGTGAGACAGCAGATTTGAATTCACTGCCCTGAAGTTGCCATTAATGCGCTGCCTTGTATTGTATAACTAGTGTTACACAATCAATATAGCCTGTCTATGCAGGTTCATGCCATTCATCTGTGCAGGTATGAGACATAGTGACACATGTAATAATGTTTCCTTAACTGTGAAGCAAAGTGGGGCCAAAAAAAATTACGCTTATTTATCATTTCAATTAATTTTAGTATTTTAATACCTGTGAACCACACTTTAGTATGCATATAACATCAATTAAAAAAAAGTCCTTAAATTTTATATTTAAAAAAATTCATATGCCATTATATTTGATACGTCTTAAAGGCATTATCCGGCAAATCTTTTTGAATTATGGGGATCAATAATCATTAGATTGAGTGACGCCATCTTTTTAAAGGATGCAAAAGCACCAATCAGGGAAGCCAATCCTGCAAATCCTGCTTTCCTGCCATTTACGTACAGTGCAGGAAAAGAGACTGGGAGAAGAGCAGCAGTAACTTTACAGCTTCGAAGGGTGGAGGTGTTGACCTTGAGGCTTTCTAAGTTTTTAAGCCGTAACTGTGATGTGTCAGCTCCAGCTTTTAGAAGCAGCAATCAATAGATCCCCAATACTGCATTTCAACTTTTTAATTGGATTTACAGATTTGCTCTCACGCGTTCATGCTGAACGTGACAGTTCTATTTTAGCTGATGATTTTAATGTGCTGATAATGAGGCAGATACTGAAGAGAATCAAACACTTAAATTATTGGAGTGTATGGATTTTGAACATTTTAATGAGTCAGCTCATAACTTTAGATTTGGTCATCTCATGTGGGCCATTAAAAAAAAACCTAACCCAAACCTTACACTATTATATTAAAGAAGGGCTGTAAGATCACAGGCCAATGCCAATAAACTTTGCTTTTGGTAATATATTTCATGATCTCCAAATAATCTTAAATAGATTACAGCTATACTAATGACACAAAGCTTTATGAGACAAAGGGTCACTGTTTTGGATATATTTTAGATATCAGTGTCTGGATTTAACACATCAACCAGAATAGACAGACATTTTAGGTTTTAAAGTCTCACAAAGTGAAAGTGACTTTTGCTAATATTTTTGCTTCTACAGCTGCATACAGAATATTTACCAGTTACTGTTCTGTAAGTGTATTTCCTCTTACATCTACCTTGACTTCATATTTCCTTATAAAGATGTATTTATTGGTCATCACTATTTTACCACAGAACATTAATTTAGGTCACAAGGAAGTTGTGGTGTTTAAGTTAGAACCGATGCAGTAAATGTTGTACATATAGTATGATTATTTAGCATACTGTTTATTTTTTTAAATACACTTTTCAATAAAGTTTATTTTGAAAAATCTTGCACCATCTTTGATCTAACAGATATCCATCACCCACCTCTGCTTGATATGCTGTTATTGTTTTACACCTGCTTTACTTTGTTCCTTTTCATCTTAAAAGCTGGTCAGAACTCTCTGGTGAGTTTCTATTTGTCATTCTGTGACAAATGAGTCAGTTAAAATATTGCTCTTTGATACAATATATTCCATAGTAGGTCAGACTCACCTGTGTAAGGTTCAGTGTTCAACGTTACAAGTCTGGTGACATTATATTAGTTGTCTCCAGCAAATTTGTCATCTAAATATGGAGTCCTAAAATTTGTCCAGTAAGCTCAGTTAAACCTAAAGAACTTATCTATTTCATCTGGCTAAACAGAATTAAACAAATGGAAAGCCATCCAAATATCTTTTTTTTTTTTTTTTTTAATTATGGCAAAATTAAAAGCAGACGTGGTCAAGAAGTGTGAAATATCAACACGATCGACAGTGGCTTTTCAAAAAGAATAGTCTGTCACATATGTAACTGTCAGCTGTAGTTGTTTGTTTCAGGAAGTCCGACCACCAATCAGCTGCCACCAATCAGTGCACCTGACCAGGCTTTAAAATGCTCTCCCTCCAACTCTCTCCTTCTTGCTTGCTGGATAGCAGCCTGAGCAGAGGCTCCCCACACCGCATTATTTGTTCTCTTTAATTCACTGTCTAAATAAATGCAGAGTTGGTTTATCCCACTTCATTCCCTCCTTCATGTTGCTTCCCTCTGAGCCAGCGTTGTAACATAAGAGGGCTTGTTTGGGGTGAATTGTTTGGGATCTGGTTACTTGTTTTTGGTTATGCCTCCAGATTTTGGTGTGTTTTTTGCAAGGTTTGCTCTTTTAATGTGGTGTGGTGGTAAGCAGCCTGTCTGTCCCTTTAGCTTGTTGCAGAGTGGAGTAAGTGATCTTTGAGCTTAGAGGTAAACCCTGGTAAGTTTGGCACAGAGTCAAACGGCTGAATTGATTTCTCAGCTCTTTCTTCGCTTCACTACTTTATTATTTTGCCTTTTTTTTTTGTTTTGAGGTATTCCTAAATGGGGACAAGTTCGTCTTGTGGGTTTGCTGTACTCTGTTGTTGGCCTAGTTTGGCTGCTGGTGTGTTTGCCTGGAGCCTGGCACACCTCACAGAAGACAGCTGTGCATAAGACAGTTTTCTGGACAGGTGTGAGCATCTGGGCTTTACTTTTGTTTAAACTTTTGTCTAGAAGATGGCATTGCTCACCATGCTGCTGTTCTCAGGGGGAGACACAAGCTACCATTGGATTTTTCAGTGCAGTTCAGGTTGTTGTGACTTTTTTCAGTGCTATAGCTCATGTTTCACTTGGTTTTGATATCTAAAGTTTGTGTTGTAGTTAGGTTTTCCTTTTGTTGTATACATATTACAATGATTTGGTGGTGATTAAACTGCTTAATTCAAGGAAATGTGAGCTATTGTTAGCACTTTTGGTGTAACTTCAGTTTCTTGTCTTTTGGTGACTGAAGCTTTTGCAGGGCATTGTGTTTTACCGTGTCGTGTGTATACTTTTTTCAGACACTCATTTCAGTGTTTATGAAGGTCGTTATGTCGGTAAGTGAAGTTTTATTTGAGATCAAGTGCATGACTTCTTTAGTCTTCTTGGTGAAGTTCACAAGTGTGGACAACTTTCAGTTTATCTTTTGGAGGAGCTGCTTGAAAACTTAACAAGGATCAACCGTTGAAATATTTGAGCTTCAGATGTGAAGATTTCACATCAGTTCTCCCCAAAGAATTCTACATTTGCTTTTTTTTAGCATCTTTATTTCCGTTCCTCTGTTTCAGATATGGTCGTGAGGTGTCTTTCTGTAACGGTTTGACTGGTAGCACAGTGCTGCCGACTTCAGAAACGGTTCCAACATCAAGACATCAGTTGTGGCCTGTCAAGACCAGCTGTATTGACCAGAAGCACTAGTTTTGATATGTGTGTATAAAACACTGTCCAGTGTTTCACTGAAATGCAGCATGCAAATCCATATTCATTGGAGGCACATTGCGAGGGTAGATGTCCCCTCTAGGATTGAATACTGCAATGTTTGAACACACATTTGGTATTGAACATTGGGGTACCTGGTTAAACATCCTTCCTGGGGCAGGAGATTCCGTTCTGTAGTTTCTGTACTTGTCAGCACTGTTTCAGAAAGTCTGACTACTAATCAGCTTCACCTCAGCAGTCAGTAGCACCTGACAAGGCATTAAAATGCCCTTCTTCTCTCTCAACAGCAGTCTGGAGGTGCAGAGGCTCCCAGCACTGCATTATTTGCTCTTTTTAAGTCATTGTCTTAATAAATGTTGCCACTCCCTGAGTTAGGGTTGCATCACACTGACAATTAAAGCCGAGAATTAAAGTCTGATGTAATAATAAAAAAAACAATGTTATATATATCAAGAAACATTTAAACCCATATTAAGAAGTGGTGCCCAGACTACACCACTTTCTTGAGCTAATACTGACCATAATGATATTCTGTTACTGGATATGCCTGTTTGAACTACATTAGAAGAGGTTTTCAGAACAATTTGTGTATTCTATCTGTAGCTGTCAGTGGGTGTGAGGGTGTGAGGGTGCATGGATGGGGCAGGAGGCAGAATGGATAGACTCCTCTTTGATCCTCCACATAACAAAAGCACCTACAAAGGCTTCCATACAGCCGGTTGCATTGTTCTGCTGAGGAGACTATAGCTCATAAAACCATTAGCATTATCCCCCACACAATACCTTTTCCAGCACCTACTTAAGACTTCAAATCACGACTGTATATGGCTATACTGCTTGCCAGTTTGAATTTTGTCACTCTGTGATCCCATGAACTTCTAAGTATACAGCCATGCCCAGATTATCTCTCTGGTGGCCCCAGGGCAGGCATTTCCTATATGGGCCCCACCTCACTGTCATGGTCACTGATCTGCTCTGCACAACTGTGCAACCCGCCCCTCTAAAACCTGATTCCCCATACCTAATTGGAGTATGTCAAGATGCAGTATAATGCACATTTGCATCACATATACTGTATATGTTTTATGAAGCAACTTGGCATTGATGGTTTAGATTCTGCACACGTCGCTGAATTAGACTCAGCTTGTGCGTAAAAGTTGACATGAGCGGCCGGCCCTTGTCACCACGGTAGGTAACGGACGTGGCTCCACTGCAGCGCCTGTGTACCTTGCCCGGTTGATCCCGCCCCCTCGCTCGGGGAGAGAGCTGGTTCACGGGTTAGCGGAGCCCATCGCAGTTGGAGCAAGCCCACCCCTCTCTGCAGTATGCATGTTCGCCAGGGAATCCGCGAAGCGCTCACGTCCCAGCAGTGTTCTTCACCGGCCAGAGACGATCCGCTCAAGAGTCGAGGATAATAAAAACTGGATGTGGCAGGCGGACCGGAGGCGGAAAGCCCGGAGTGACCGCAGGAATACAGTATTACTACAGGAACACAGGCTGCCTCTCTCCTCTGAACGTGGACAATCATGCATGTGCTCTTCTGGGGCTTGGGGTTCCTACTATTCCCTGATTTCTTGAACGTGGTCGCATCTACGGGGAGATTGCTTTTGAATTCGAGCACAGGTAAAGTATGCCCTTGCTTTTTTTCCCCTTTTCTTCCATCTAATCGTGGAGTTGATTTTCTAACAACACAAAGGCAGAGAATGAATGAGTTTTTGGATTCAGGCAGCACATGACTTGCAGCGTTTCTAGATGCCTTAAGTTCACTGACTGACTTCCATTTCCTTGCAATGTTGGAAAACAAGTTTGTTTGTTTGTTTGTTTTTAAAGAAAGAAGATAATATGTTAATCACAACCTACACTTTAACGCATGTGGAGTCTTTGATGTGTACATCTGCAGTCGGATTGTTATTTAAACACTAATTGCGTTGTTTCCCTGCCTTTAATCTGCAGTAAAAGAGGAGATCGGCGCTTATGAGATTGTAACACCGGTGCGAGTGAATGAAGCCGGTGACAAGTTTCCAACCAGTGTGCACTTCAAGAGGAAAAGGCGAAGTTTGGAGGACGAGGGCACCGGCAACTCCACGGATCACTGGGCCTCGCCGAACATCCACTACAGGATATCTGCTTTCGGACAGAACTATCACCTCAACCTCACGCTGGATTCGGGATTTATCGCACCTCTCTACACTGTGACAATACTTGGAGTACCCGGAGGAGATAACTTAACGGATTCTGCAGTAGATGGGGAGGGAGGAGAGGAGGAGAATGTGGAGGAGGAAGGAGAGGAGGAGGAGGACACGGAGTTAAGGCACTGCTTCTATAAAGGACATGTAAATGCACATGCAGAACACGCCGCAGTCATCAGTTTGTGCTCCGGACTGGTGAGTTTTTACGCACGGGTAGACCCGCCGTGCATGTGATGGCTTTACGAGCGGGTGTTTTACTTTTCCACTACGGGTGTTTAGGGGCCATTACTGCTTATACAAGGCTTGAAAAATCGCCTTACCCATTGTCTAAAAAAAATCTAACTTTGTGCGCAACCTGCTTTTGGAATTGATCGTGCAAACAACCAGCAATTTATTAGTGGCAGTTTAAACATGTTTCCATTTAGAGAGGAATGCACAATTGAGAAACCCTTGTAAAGATTTTTAAAAAGTTGTGTATATATATTTGACATATTTAGATGGAGCTGAGGCAGATTTTGAAATGTATTCATGAAAACTAACATCATGTCTGGCTCAAGAATTTGCTAGTATTAGGATCCTTGAAACACTAAAAACTGTGCAAACTTGTAAGGGTCCCAAGTCTACTGCCTCTACTCAAGTTTAATGAACATCCTACAGCTTCCTTCCATGCCTCTCGCTGGTCTCCCGGTAGTCGGTGACGTTTTTACGCACGCTCGTAGTGCAGGAGTACGGGTGCTGCTGACGTCATCGCGGATTGGTCCAACTCCCAGGCCTGCTGAAGCATGAGTTTTTGGCGTTGGGGCAAAAGTGCACCCAGAGTTTATGCACAGAAGCCATTGTGAGGTTACAGATGAGAGTGAAGGTTCAGTTTTTTCCCAAACGACAAATCAAGTACGAAATACTTTGAATGCTGTCCTCTGCACTGAGCTTTAGGGAGTTGAGATGACATTTATGAAGCACAGTTTATTATTTATTCAAGACCCCTGAGAGCACATTTATTCCAAAACAGCCAACACTGCCTGTTTATTGTATTTTATTTCTGTACATCCCTAAAATAATGTGACACTTGTTGTCTTGTTTTCTTGAAGGGGAGATTCTCTTTTGACTTCCCAACTCCTCGGGTCAATCAAAGTGCATCTTCTTAGTACAGTAGAAAGAGGGCCTGAGTGTCACTTTGTGTTAAAGAGCAGTCCACAGTTCTGCAAATTTTTGCACATTAATCAAAGTGTAATGTTTATCTGATAATAATTTTTGTCGTGCTGTATTATCAAGGATTATAAATACAACTTGTGCCAAGTATAATTGTACCAAACTTAAATCACCTCTGAGCTGCCACGATTGTTCTCCACAGCAAATGAGCAACAAGTCAAATGTGCTTTTCTTGGCATGTACCTTATCTGAAACATCACACAGACCTCCAAGTTAGCCAGCCACGCTAAACGTGCCATGTGAAATACATTTAACAAGGCTTGCAGCACCCTTCCAAAGACCTTACAGTCTCAGTGTTTCCCTGATAGACATCACAGGTCTCACTATTATCCCTTTCCTCCTGTTTTGGCACAATTCTTACATGCATGCAAATTCACCCTTTTCATCCATATATGAAGGCCTTTGCTTATTTTCTCTCATAATTAGTACATAAGCCAAATTCCACTGTTTGCTATAAATATTTTTTTAGTCAAACTGCAGAGCAGTATGGCAGTGCGCTGAGGTTTCTGCCAAAAGGTCTTTGAAATATATTCTCCTTGGCCCTCTGTGTAGATTTTGCAAGTTCTATGTTTGTTCATCTTGATCTCAAAATAGAAACAGGCCTTTACAGAAAATGGGTAGATGGAGACTAACTGCTGTGCATTTTTTTTCTGCCCTCCAGCTTGGCACTTTCAGGTCTCCAGAAGGGGAGTATTTTGTGGAGCCCCTGCACAGCTATCAAGGAGAACACTATGAAGAGGAACACACAAAACCTCATATTGTATACAGGAAGAGTGCACCCAAGAAACAAACATCAGGGGAGACCTCAGCTTGTGACACTTCAGGTATGTTGTCTTACATGAGGATGCAATTTAGACAGACAAATCTCTTGCAAACATTCACACATATAGACAACACAAACACTCACAGGTGCAGCCTCAAAGGTCCTATATTGTGCCCCTTTAGAGCATTAGTCATCCAGTGCCCATCGCTCTTTCTAGCAAAAAATCACACGGCTACCTCTGGGCATGGACCTCCTTAAGGCTGTGTTAATACAAACCGTGTGTATGTGTTTCATGTGCATCTAAGTGCTGGAGCATTTTCATGGATGTGTGTGGATTATGAGGTGGGAATTTGCCATATATGTGTGTCTGTACGTGCATGCGACCTTTAAATTGGTTCCCACAGATGTAATCAGGTGTAATTGTTGCGTCACTGCTCAAGTCTCCTCTATCCTTCGTATCAGGAAGTGGTTATGTAATACTTACTGAGCTTATTGAGCTATTACAATAATTTTACCATGGTACTGTAGAGTTAATCAGTTAATGCAAACAACACATAGCGAATTTGTCTGGATGTTGTCGTCGATCTTGAAAGGTGGAAGTTTACAAAGAAGAAACTAGCTATGTGGGGTTGATTTATTTAGAGGAAAATTCAAAAATGGAGAACATATAATCATTTATCAAGCAGTATTTGGCATTATTTTTAACCTTTCACTTATTGTATGCCACTTATTGTATGCTACATAAAATATAGATAAAATTACACTGTCATTTGGACATTTTCCCATGAGTAGACTGCAAAATTATGATGTCAAAGAATCTTGGCTCAGATATCATGCCATAATCTGCACAATGCAGTGACTTCTGCTGCAGCACAGTAATGAGGAGGCTCTCCAACTCTCACACAGGAAAAATCCTATGGACCTTTGTATCATCCCATCTCAGTTTACAGGCTGAACTTCCTGTTGACTCTTGTACTTCCTCTGCCTCTTTGATAAGAAGGTTGAGCAGACCCACTGCCATGAGCACAGTGTCATTTGTATAATAGCAAAGTGATGCTGATGTGAAACCTCAAATAATCAAAAGTTAGAGAATAAATCTGCAAATGTTTTCTTTTTTTGTCTGTGGAGATCATTGTGCAGATATTTGGTTTCAGTGTGAATGTATTGTTTGTGTGTGTGTTACTCTTGTGATAGCATTACATAGTGTGTGTGTGTGTGTGTGTGTATATGAGAGCGCATGTGTGAAATTATACCCTGAAGGAACATAAATTTGACTAAAAGCCCTTTTTGGCAAGAGCTATTAAACTTTTCATGGCATTCCATTGAATCAGTGTTTCATATTTTTTATAATTGAATTAGAATTGTAAATCGAAATGCAAAAGCAGTTTGTCATTTCATTACTGATTTATGAATCTAACACACACAAAAAGCAACCAAGCAACATACTTTCGATTTCATGCTGAAGTCAAAAATAGGCAATGAGGAAACTTGCCAAGGACCAAATTAGATTTGATATATATAGCATTTGACTTGTGTGACCAGAAAGTTTCTGACTTGTTTTGTGGTATTTTTCTTGATAAGCTTGCAGTAAATACATGGGAATGTAGTATGTGTATCATATCCAGTAAAGAATATGAGTTTGAAAATATGAAGGGTCTGTTTGAACAAAATATTTCAGAAAATGTCAAATTAAAAATCTACACTTGTTACCATGGACACAGTGACTTATGCTGCGGGATGCAACATGAGCTCAGGCTGTTTACATTTTTGAAAATGAAATTAGTGGAATTACTAATTTGCAGTGGTTGTACTGGTAGCTATTACTAAATAACTTTGATACTGAAGAAACTGAAAAAGTGGACATTTCTCTCAGGCAAGTTCTGAAACGTTCCAATTCTTGCTCCAGTCTATGCAAACCATGAATTACATTGAGTGCTGCAAATTAAACCTTGTCTTTAGGCTATATAGGTCAGTATGCCACATTAGCTGGTAACAGTAAACAGATGTAATTATGAAATCCCAATGCACGCTTCCATTCTTGATACTGATTATAAGATAGTTTTACCATGATGACAAGATAATGTGCGATACATTAATGGTGCAGGAGTTGGAATGTTTGAAAACTTGCCAGAGAATCATCAGGATTTTATTATTTCTTCAGCATCTGGTAGTTGTCAGTACATCCAATAATGGTTAATTCAGTGAGCTCCGTTCTCTAAAATGTAAACTGATATAAAACGGACCACAGCTTACAGCCTATGGTGCAACTAACTGTATCTGTGGCTCCATTAAACCTGCTGTTTCTGGTAAAGTTTAAATCTGTTCACACAAGTAAAGACTTTTACATGAAGTTTTGAATTACTTTGTTAGAAAAACCCATTTTATAGGTTAGGGGTTATGCTAAGCTCATAGTCATTACATTAAATCAGATGTTGCCATCGGCTCTGTGTATTTGCTGTAAGCTTATCAAATGCATGACACTAAGAAGTCAGAAAGTTTCTGCTCATACAAGGACAAAGTCAAAATCAAAAAAGATTTTAATAAGTACAAAAACAAAAAAGAGGGGTAGGGTTTTTGTATGTTGGATTTATAAATGAACAAACTCACAAACTTTTGTTCATTTTCAGATTTTGGATTCTCAGTAGAATATTAAAAGAGCAAATGATACATCCATTCTATTGCTGCCTTTCAGGTTTTTAAGTGCAGCAAATGTTGTTTTTAAGCAGGTCATGAATCATGTTTTCTCACTGTTCTATAGGTGGTGAAGCATTGTTAGTGTTCCATAAAGAGGGAGTTGCTAAAAAAAAAAATCTGTTTTGTTTCCATGATTAAAATCAGACTGAAATGTCCTCAGTGCTCTGACGCTGTTATGCCCAGTTGTTGAACTGCCCTCATTTGATGTGTGCACAGTAATTTGTGTACCATTTTTCCGTGGCTGGGCGCCAGGTTTACCTAGCATGAACTCTCTGGCCTCTTGTCTTCTCTCTTCTGAGAGTGGAGGCAGAGAGAAAAAAGGGCTCTCCAGGCAGTGTTCATTTGTCAACACACTCTATGAGCAACAATAAACAGAAAGGAGAGAGAGGCAGCAGCAGATTTTAACAATACCCACATGCAGACCACCAACTCACCTCATGTATCTGCCTGAACCACAGCTTTACCTTAATAGTAAACACATCCTCCTGACTAACATTGATTTATGTTTTTTTTTTGAGTGAATGTGTTTATCATCTGCCCTGCATCTTTATATATTTACTCCTTTTTTTCTGGCTTCTCACTCAAGGACACAAACACAGACAAAAGAGACACAAGCTGAAGAGGAGGCCAGCGGCTGGGGTGACCACCGTGTCCGATGCAACCCCCGTGGTCAGCGCCGGCATCTTCAGTGACGTGGAGTCGCTGAGCGCCAGCCTGGCCAGCAATGCTCTGCTCAGATCAGAGCGCAGCAGTGCTAGCACTAGACCGTCAAATGATAGCAGCGGTGACTCAGGACCTCACAGGAGATCAAAGCGCTTCCTCTCCTACCCGCGCTTTGTTGAAGTCATGCTGGTGGCCGACAGCAAAATGGTGGAGCATCACGGCAGCAACCTACAGCACTACATACTCACACTCATGTCCATAGTAAGTGCTGCTCTGCTCTGCTCTGCTCTGCTCTGCATGTTTGGTTGGAGGAAACGGCTGGCTGGGAAACGCAAGTGTCTGTATACGTCTGTACTCGTGCACACATGTGGACATAGAGTAGCTGTTTGTGCTGTGAGTCAGTCAGCCAGCCATTGGAGGATGACTGTGGGAGGGAAAAGGGCAGGCGAGGGCAGGGGTAAACACTGCTTTCAAACGGCCAGGGGGAAGAGAGGGCAGCTCGAGGGACAGCCTGTCTGACAGCTTTGATGAATGTTAAAAAATAAGCTCAGGTATGTCACATAGACCGCATACTCTGGGCCACTTCAAATACCAGCTTCTGCAGGCATCTGGGGCCGACGGTCCTCAGGGGGAGGCTGAGATGACCTATATTCTGTTCTTGGCAAAGGCGGCCTTCTCTACAGGAGCTCAAGCTATTATCAACTTGATCCTCCAATCAAACAAATTCTCCGGCACTTGCTTGAAAACGCAGGAAGGGAGTAGATGATAGAGTGACCAGTAAATATACTATATTACATCTCGGCTGGCTCAAGTTAATGAAAACATTCATATTTATCCTGATATTCCAACTAATCTTATCTTCAAATGTTTTCATCAAGATGCTTGAAGTTGTCTTTCCTTTATTCAGGTGTCTTCCATCTACAAGGATCCCAGCATTGGCAACCTGATTAACATTGTGATTGTAAAGTTAGTCATAATTAACAATGAGCTGGTGAGTCTCATAATTAGTCTCTTTAATTACTCGGACATGAGAATGCAGTGTAAGCTCTTGTCAGTGAAATGACACCTTTTTTTTCTTTGCATCTCAGGACGGTCCAGTCATTTCATTTAATGCACAGACCACTTTAAAGAACTTCTGCATCTGGCAGCAAAGCCAGAACATCCTGGACGACAACCACCACTCTCATCACGACACTGCCATCCTCATCACCAGGTGCAAAAATAATTTGCAAGTTTTTTGCTGCATTTTTTGCTGCATACAGTGTATACTTTGAAATATCCAAGTTCCACACGAACCAGATACAATTGTAGTAAGTTTATAAAGAGAGAGCTCGATCAAAGGCTCAAATGTAGTCCAGATGAGAGCCCAAAAAAAGAAAATTAAATTGTTTTTCTCTTGTTCAATGCCACTGACTGTGATTCATTAACTTTGTCCTTACCACAGGCAAGACATCTGCAGAGCGAGGGATAAGTGTGACACCTTAGGTAAGTGTTTGTTTTTCAAATGAGCTTATTGCCAAGCCATGATTTTAACGTGGAAAAAAGCATGATGGTGTTGATTAAGATAGCTGAAGTGTGTCTCGTTTTCTTCAGGACTTGCAGAGTTGGGGACAGTGTGTGATCCATATAGGAGCTGCAGCATCAGCGAGGACAATGGACTCAGCACTGCGTTCACCATTGCCCATGAACTTGGCCATGTGTAAGCACAGAAGACCTCTACTGATTCTTTACCTCAAAGGCTGTCATCATTTCTAGTTAGAGTTTAGACTTTAAACGTCTTTCTAGGAATCCACACACGTTTACTAGCAGATGGGAGCCAAGAAATATTGCGTATTTGGGTAACACAGCGCCTATATTTTTCAGTTTTTAAGACTTTTGTTTATGTTCTGATCAAATTTTGATATGGAACAAGTCTATAAAGTGTATTTTAGGAGCAGAAATGAAACCACTGCTTGGCCACTCTTGCCGTTCAGCAAACTGCACTGTCCAAAGTCCTGAGTGAGGCAGAGCTTGTGGTGTTAGCCCTCTACAGTGGAGACTGTTACGGACCTTAACAGCCCTCATCATGTCTAACAAATGCTCTTTCTTACCACTAAACAAAAGGTGGGATTATTGAATTCCATGTTTATCCGCATCAAGCGGTGACAACATGCTGGATGACTGCTTAGCGATAGAGCTCAGTGTTGTATGGTACCTGTCAGGTGGGGTGCTTAGTAGCAGGCAGTGTGGTGCTGTACCTGTCCACCATCAACCAAGATCATATGTGTTGAACCTACAAGAGCTTGAATGCCTCCCTTATTCCCACTGCACTCTGATTTTCACATTGAAAATATCCTCTCTGTCTATCGTCCAGTTTTCATATAATTTAATATCATGCTGGTTTCTTTCCAAACTCCCCACAGGCAGACAATACAGATGCTTTGCATTATTTTCAATGGCGACCTTGAATGAGTTTTCCAAAGCCAATAACACAGTGACAGTGGAAATATAGAATCAATGTTGAGATTTAATCCATGTGTCTGAAGAAATGAAACACGCTGAAACCCCAAAACTACTATTTCTTTGTGGGTTTTTAACAGTACCAGACAGAAATAATACAGACATTCATCACTGTAAAACTAGCTTCCCTTAGTGTTGTTGCAGAACTGTGGCACTATAAGCAACAGATTTATTAGAAAATGGGAGAAAAAAGTATTTCAACCCTCCGAACTTCTTCTGTTAATGTAATATTTTATGATGCTTTTTTTCTGTTTTCTGTCTGCTAGGTTCAACATGCCTCATGACGACAGTAACAAGTGTAAAGAAGATGGAGTTAAGATTCAGCAGCATGTGATGGCTCCCACACTTAACTACAACACAAACCCTTGGATGTGGTCCAAGTGTAGCAGGAAGTACATCACAGAGTTCCTTGAGTATGTCATCCTATTTTCTTCATCACTGTTCCAAACATGCATGAGAATTAGATCATATAGAATGTAACAAAATGTAGTAAGAAGTACTTTTTAAAACTCTGGCCAAATATTCTTCATAAAGTCTGTATTTGAAGCTCAGAAATATGTTTCCATAAACACACAGACACACTGCAGGCGATATACTTCATATAGTGTATGAAGGTTTAAAGCGCAGCTAAATTTTTAGGGAATAAAAGAAAAATAAACTGTCATCATCATTTCTCAAGGCTGTTGCAGCCTCTAGTCTGTTCTCTCCCAAAGGCTCCTCAACCCACTGAGAAAGACCACAAAACTCTCACTGTAGGAAAGCATAAATGGAATAGTATCTCCCTGCTTCTCTGAGATCCTGAGATCACCACCACTTACCTCATATAGCTGGTTGACTATAAGCAGAAATCTGTCAAGATGTATATGTACAGAAAAAAATGACCACTCCGGCTGTACTGAGTGTGTTTTCTGTCTGTTTGTGTCTCTTGTTTTTTCTCTTTTTTTCTTTAAGTCATTTTATTTTTATTTCTTAATAGCACAGGATATGGTGAGTGCTTGCTCGACGAGCCTGTTTCTAGGCCGTACGGTCTCTCGCAGCAGCTGCCTGGACGGATATACAATGTCAATAAACAGTGTGAATTGATATTTGGGCCGGGGACGCAGGTGTGCCCTTATATGGTGAGTGGAGCTGGTGCACGGATCTGAACTGTCATGTTTCACATGTGAAGGAAGCCTTTTGAGTTATGACTGAGTGCTGCAGAGGATCTCAGCTGGAATTAAAGCCTTTATAGTCACTGTCTGGCACTCAAGCAAACAAAAACAAAGTTAGTGAATACATAAGACTGGAAATCTGTCTTAATAACAGTTTGAAACATGTCCTGGAGAAAAGAAAGAATCACTTCAAAATATTACACCAAACTGTTAAGTTGTTATATATTCATTTTGTGGAGTCCCTAAATGAATACCGCAGAAATGTTTCCTTGGCTCGTGTTTTGTGCCCCGACTGAAAGGTCACGCAAACCACTGACTGAGAAACACCTGGCAAATGAGAAGGCTGATGCAGCAGATTTTAGTGTATGGAGGCACCTTCTGGCATATTGTTTGACTGGATGTCTGCCAACTTGAGTCCATATATTAACAGAGTTGTCTACAGTGAGCTTATTAAACATGACACTTAATGCATGTGTGTGTGTGTGTGTGTGTTTGCTAGACTCAATGTCGGAGGCTGTGGTGCACTAGTCCAGAGGGCGCCCAGCGGGGCTGCAGGACCCAGCACATGCCCTGGGCGGACGGCACCGACTGTTCCCCTGGAAAGGTAAGTGTCACGTAGAATGAAGATGGATGCTTGAGAAGACGTGCGTAATATGGGAGCATTAAGGTGTAAAAAAAGTTCAACAAAAAGTATGAAATAAAAGGCATTTTGTTGATAGTTAAAATACAAGAAGCAGAATGTGAAGCAACTTGAAGTGATTTTAAGTAGTGCAAAAAAAAAAAACTTGTGACGGATGTGTCAATAGAAAAACTTCAAATGTTTTATCGCTCCATGAGAATGCCACATTTTGACCCTTTACATTATAGTTTGATGCTCATATGGTTCTGTGTTATGATCTAAGAATCCTCACCACATTTCCTTTCATTGTTTTGATTTTACTGCTTTTCCAGTGACTCATGACCATAAAATTGTTCACAGGCCTTATAATATGGAGTGCAACATGACAAAAGGAAACAAGTTTCCAAACATTGGTCTAAAATAAATTTGCCGTTGACACGTGCAAACTCTAGTAACTGAACATGGCTGGCATGAGAGAAGGTGACGTGAACTTGTGAATGATGGCTGCCGTCTTAGTCTAGCTTTTAATTAGGACTTTCTCACTAACCCCTTTGCTTCCTGCCACTAAGACTGAGAGGACATGAAAGAAACATGTCGGCTGAGCTCCAGAAGTCCCGAGATGCTCAGATAGACACACATGTTGAAACCTTTTTCTGTGTTTACTGTACACCGACCTCTGATCCCATGTCATGCCAGAGTGCACCACACTAAACACAGAGGATGAGGTCTGTTTGTTGAGCAGTGTAAGATTACCCTCTTGTTTTGAGCTGAGATATATTTATTGACTGTGTGCGTGACATTTTCTTGTCTTCTTTCCAGCCAGACACAGTCATGAAATGTCTTTTTTTCTGTCTTTTCTCCATTCGCTACTCTTGTCTAATTTCTCCCAGATTAGCATCAAAGCACAGGAGAGCAGATAGATGTGCTGCCAGTTCTGTGGATGAGATTTTTTTTATTTTCACACAATCTGTTCCTCCGCCTATTTTTTTTTTTGGATGTTTCACTCTCTTATTTTCCTTTTTTTTTTTTTTTTTAGAACTTACCTCAATCTCTCACGTCTCACTTACTTATGCTCTCTCCATTAATCTGCCCTCCCCATCTTTTTTCTCTTTGTCTCCTCTTTGCAGCACTGCAAGCATGGCCTCTGTATAGCCAAAGAACACGATGCCACACCTGTGGAGGGAGCGTGGGGAGTCTGGAGTCCTTTTGGTACCTGTTCGAGGACATGCGGCGGAGGCATAAAGATTGCCATGCGTGAATGCAACCGACCCGTGTGAGCAGTCCGCTTCTTTGTAGTCATGCATGCCTACTGGACCTTGTCTCCATCTTAGCTGCCAGAGTCAATGTTCCATAGATCAAACCTCCTCGAGGGAATTCTTTCCATAGCTAGTGTTCATCAAAACAGGCTCACTGATGAAAGATCTTACAGCGTTGTTTCCTGGTAAATACAGACATCACTCCTTGATATGTTGCCTTTCATCCTGCTCTAATGTACAGATAGAAAATAATGGGGGCAAAATGGGAGTGATATTGAAACGGAAAACAATGCCAATGATGTACCTAAGGTGTATGATGATGGATAACAAGCCGAAAAAAGATGAATTTTATAAGTACACAGTGTGGGGATGACACTTATTTCGCAATCATTGTCCACTTACTTTCATGTTTTTGCTCTCAGACCCAGGAATGGAGGAATGTATTGTGTTGGTCGCCGAATGAAGTTCCGTTCCTGTAACTCTGAGCCTTGTTCCAAGCAGAAGAAGGACTTCAGGGAGGAGCAATGTGCTGCTTTTGACGGCAGGCACTTCAACATCAACGGTCTACCTCCGAATGTTCGCTGGGTGCCCAAGTACAGCGGAAGTGAGATTTCTGTTTTTTAATTACTTACAGAGTGGTTGAACATTCTGCTTGCATCTTTTTCTGCACACATTGTGTTGAT
Organism: Amphiprion ocellaris; assembly: GCF_022539595.1. NCBI lineage: Eukaryota > Metazoa > Chordata > Actinopteri > Pomacentridae > Amphiprion > Amphiprion ocellaris. Next base: position 19,595,534 of record NC_072770.1, read on the forward strand.
TTGAGTTGGAAAACAAACATTTGTGTTTCTTTTGTCTGTCAGTTCTGATGAAGGACAGGTGTAAGCTGTTCTGCAGGGTGGCGGGCAGCACAGCCTACTATCAGCTCAGGGACAGGGTCATCGATGGGACGCCATGTGGACCCGACACCAATGACATCTGTGTCCAGGGCCTGTGTAGGGTGAGTTTCCAGGTCCTATTCATTATAGACTCAGCTGCATGGTAATTTGCCATCAGACTGTGGTTACTGTGCATACAGTAACTGTATGGAGTGAATGTAAACATTCCTGCATCCTTATAGTAAATATTTGCCAAAAGTATATTAATCCTGACTGTTTATTGCCTCAAACCTCTGACAGATAGATTTTTAGTTTCAAAGCTTGAGTACTAACACAGCCTGCACATTAATATGCTTCTTGAAAGAAGCAGTGGGTTGATCTGTCTACATTCTGAAACACACACGCAGAGTTTTGGTTAAATTGTGGTTCAGTAAGTTGCCCTTCTGGCCCTGGCAAGTGGATTTTGTCCTTGACAGAAAATCAAAGATCTGTCTAACTACAACAAATTGCATACAAAGAGGTTCATACCATTTTGAGTGAGTGTTTTTTGTCAGAAATTTGTTTCAAAGCGATGTCAGTTATATGGCTGTAACTCAACAAGTTCATATGTTTGAAGGCTCACTGGGTTCTTTCTTTTATGATCTGTAATTCATCAAGAAATAAAGAAGTAATGGCCAAATTGATGGCTACTTATGTGACATGTTAATATTGCAGCTGTAATTAAACAGTGCTAGTTAAAGGAAATCTTTACATTTTGTTTTAAAAAATACCAGTCAATTGTTCCGTTATCTGCGTATACTTTATTTTTTTCTCACTTTTAGCCTTTGTGACTTCTCTCCCACTTTCTTTTTTTTTTTGCCCCTTCTCTATTACTACCCTTTATACTGATCCTTTTTCATTATTCTTTTTGTACATTTTATTTGTCCCTCTCTACAGCAAGCGGGCTGTGATCATGTACTGAACTCTAAAGCCAGGAGGGACAAGTGTGGTGTGTGCGGTGGTGATAACTCTTCCTGCAAAACTGTAGCAGGCACCTTTAACATCGTACGCTATGGTGAGCTACAGCCTCTTTTAGTATCACATCACTCCCCGTTCGCTACATATAAATGGCGACAGCTGCTCTGGCAGTTGTTTTATTGCTTGAACATATTTGCACCTGTGTTGACTTGACTTAAAGGAGCAGCACTGAGAGAATGGCTCACTTGTTAGCAGGTATACTAATGATCTAAATGCACTTGACTGAAATTTTCAGGCTATAATGAAGTGGTACGAATACCCAGCGGTGCTACAAACATAGATGTGCGTCAACATAGCTACTCAGGGAAGCCAGAGGATGACAACTACCTCGGTAAGATTTCCAAAATTGTCCATATGTTTATTACTTTTTTATGTTTCCATTCATGCTGTTTAGGCCATTTCTGTAGCAAACAAGCTGTTAAAAGGGCGTCACCTTTGACTGGCATGTTTTGTCTCTGCCTGGCTGTTTATGTTAAAGCCCAGCTTTTAGTGTAAAGCAATGCATCACAAACCTAAAGAGTTGGCATATAGTGTGCATGGTAATCCGTAAATGACCCAGAACTAGGCCTGTGGGTAGCATTCCAGCAAGGTCAGTTAGTTTATAAGCTTTTGTGCCTCTTGTGTGTCTTGATGCCGTGTGCATATACCTGTGCTAATACTCAAAACTCAGCCCTCAGGATACCATTCCATCAAGGCTGATGTGAATGTATGTGCACATAGTGCGTCCATGTATGCATATTGCTGATGTTGTCGTTTCAGTCATGTGCATGTATTTGTCTGTCTGCATGGTTGCATATATTCTGTCTTGCAAACGTCTGACGTTGTTTTGCATTTGTCACCCTTTAATTTTGTGTAGGGGTTTTGTATGTATTTGTGTATAAGGACAGTGATGTGGGGCTTAAGTGGGGACGATTTTTTTGAACGAATGCCACTCCACAGTCATATTAGTGTAATGTGTGAAATGGCGGGGAAAGTAAAGGCAGGAAATTAGCTCCATAATCGCATTAGGGTGAATGAGTGCAGAAGACTGGCTGTTGAACAGAACAGGATGCCCCTGGATGGGACTTCTTTAAGAACAGAGGAATATTTTAGCCCAATAAGGCTTTACTGCTGCCTACTGCATGTACAGTACTGTAAATTGTTATGTTAGCCACAGAATTTCGAAGCTACCCTCTTGAATGCAATAACAACTTATTGCTTTTTTATGTTTGTTCACTGTCATAATAATTTCCACATTTATTCAACTGATTTCTGTCAATTAAGCAAAGATACATGGATTTGACATCAAATGCAATTCATTGTAGCCTTTTGCTTCAGTGAGGTAAAGTGCAGTAACTGCTTCTGTCTCCCTGTAGCCATATCAAATAGCCGTGGAGAGTTCCTGCTTAATGGAGAGTTTGTGGTCAGCATGTTCAAAAGGGAAATCAAAGTAGGAAATGCCATCATTGAGTACAGTGGCTCTGACCATGTCATTGAGAGGATCAACTGTACTGACCGCATTGAAGAGGAGATCATTGTCCAGGTAAACCATCTTTATCATGACAGCTTAGTATCCCATGTAGGAGACAGAAAGATGGAATAGTATAACAACTTAAAATATAAGAATGCAGCAACTTAAATTCTTCAGGTTTGATCTCCAGAAGTTCATACGTTTCTTTTGGAAGATGTGGATAATGTATGATTTTTAAAAACCATAATCTCACTGTATCGTAATGAATATCACATTGCCTGCATTTTCTCCAGGTGCTGTCTGTGGGGAACCTTTACAACCCAGATGTCAGGTACTCCTTCAACATCCCCATAGAGGATAAGCCTCAGCAGTTCTTCTGGGATGCCTATGGGCCCTGGCAGGAGTGCAGCCGTCTGTGCCAAGGTGAGGGGGAGGCACATGTGGCTGGCAGGGTGATGTGATGGGAAAGGTCCGTGATAAATGGTGTGGTGAGCATAAAGATGAGATGGAATTCAGATAGTAGACGTGGGAACCTGTGAGCCAGGGACGTAGGGGAGAGAGGATTGGCAGGTTCATGTGAGACATACAGTGCAACTTTTGAACAAATGGATAAAGTTCAGCTCTATAGTATGCTGTGGCAGATTACCCTCTTTGGCACGACTGTGAATAAATCAGAGTATGTGGGTGTGCAGAGGCGGATTGCAGGCAAACTCCAAAACCTGCGATGTGTTCTCACTCACTTTGTTCTGTTTAAGAATCTCTTTCTCCACTTTTTAGCACCACTCTGCTTGAACAACCAGCAGTAAATTCCAAAGAGAAACCAAGAAGTTCACAGCTCACAGCAGGATAAACAGCTAATATATAATGCCCTCAGCAGGGATACACTAAACTCTCATAGCACTGAGCTGCAGAACTTGATAACATGAGGTACTCATTGAGAACCTATTATCTGTAGCCACATGAGGTTTAAATTGTTGTCCTCTACTGTACAGAAGTGCACTGTGATGGAACGCAATGAGCCAAGGTCAAGCACACACACATCAGTGCTCGTATTTATTGCAATCCTGGTATTGCTCTATAGTGTATTTTAGCAAGATCTCACAGAAGCTGAGGTCAGACAGTAGAAGGTCAGTCTCAGTTGAGGATTATGTTTTGAAACCCTTGATTTTAACTCAAGCTATGAATTTCTGCATATTAGTATTTTTTTTATTACCATACAACATACAAAGTGAGCAAAATAAGTTTTTTTTATTAAATGTTCTGTACCTCAAGCAGTTTCTGAATGCTTGTTGACTTTGGGCTCATTTTATTCTGCAATATAAAGTCCCGTACATCCATGGAAACAGCACATCCTGGTTTGAAGTAGAGGAAACTCAAAAATGGGCTATGTACAATAATACATAGCTATATTGTCATAAATCATTAAAAAATGAAAGACTTAAGTTGAAATCGTTCGAATATTTATTTTACAAAAATTAAAGACACCTGGAATCAACATGTGCAACATTTTTCTATGTCCCAATACTGGGAAAGTAGTGAGTTTACTTTCCCACTAAATGGGACCTGTAGAATAAAGTATTTTTGATTAAATATTACACTTGTAAGCTTAGGTATGGTTAAGTGGCCCAATGGAACAACAAATCACAGTTGGGTAGTTTAAGGACCATCAGAGAGTTTTGGTGATTCCTTCCCTTTTTACAGTTTCTTGCTTATAAATGGTGTAATTTTGGCGATTTCTTGAAAGACAACACGCCTTTCAAACCCAGAGAGTACAGAGGGTTAAGTTGATACAAGTTTTTCCTCAATATCTTTGCACACCTAACAATAAAGGTAGCAACAATTCAGTGATGGGTGCAATTTTCAACTTATATTTAGGGGAGCGCAAGCGGAAGATTCTGTGCAGCAGGGAGTCGGACAGGGTGGTGGTGTCGGACCAGAGGTGTCACGGTACTGCTAGACCTGCTGTCGTCACTGAGCCCTGCAACACTGAATGTGAACTCAGGTTTGTATTAGTAATTTAACCAACCTGTATAAACCAATCAAGTCTTTCTTACTTAATCATTTAAAAACACTGAGAAGGATTCCCCTTGTTTCTCCTTACGCAGATGGCACGTGGCTCGTAAAAGTGAATGTACAGCCCAGTGCGGCCTTGGATATCGTACCCTAGAAATTTACTGTGCCAAAATCAGCCGCACAGATGGCAAGACTCAGAAGGTAGATGACCGCTACTGTAGTGGTCAGCGCAAACCTGATGATAAGGAAGGTTGCCATGGAGACTGTAACCCGGGTGGATGGGAGTACTCATCCTGGTCAGAGGTACGATTGTTGCTGGAAGCCGGAATCAAGGGGTTTGTGTGAGAGCATGAACCAGATGTTTTTTAAAGTGTATCATAAGTTTGTGTACATGTGTTTACACTTGCTGATGCTCAGTCATGTTTACTGCAGTGCTCCAAGAGCTGCGGTGGCGGCACCCGCCGTCGAGGGGCAGTGTGTCGAAAGGCAGCTGAGGCTGGCGGGGATGAGAGCAAATGCAGTCAAAGGGACAAGCTGACCGTCCAACCCTGCAATGAATTCCTCTGTCCACAGTGGAAGACTGGCGACTGGTCTGAGGTCAGTTCAGCACTTATTGTAATCACTTTGCTCTCAGAGGAAGACCGAGCTGATATTTACTGATGACATGGAGTGGTTGTAAGGGAAGTGGATGCATTTTGAAGATAGCAGCACATACACTTAATACTTACATTAAAATATGTCTCCTTTAATTTCAGTTAATGTTTCTGATACACAGAAAATATTTGAGAAGTCTGATAATTTGGTCTTTTGTAAGTTTGTGTACAGGTATACAATTTATGTAAGGCTTGTGCATGAACACTGACCAACCGCAACATTAAAACCCCCTGCCTAATGTTGTGTAAGTCCCTCATGGCTGCTAGTGCACCTCTGACCCGTATTGGCATTGACTTCAAAAAATTCTGAAAGTGTCCTGTGGTCTCAGGCACCAAGACGTTAGCGGCAGATCGCTTGTTCTATGAAGTGGGGCCTTCATGAATCAGACCTGTTTTTTTCGGCACATCCCACATATGCTCATGTCGATTTAGATCTAGGGAATTTGAAGGTAGAGTCAAGACCTTGAACTCGTTGTCATGTACCTCAAACCATTCTTGAACAGTTTTTGCAGTGTGGCAGAGAACATTATCCCGCTGAAAGATAAAACTGCCGTCAGGGAAGATAGTTGCAATAGGGTGGTGTATGTGAGAACTGGTCTGCAACAATGATTAAATAGGTGCCAACGTCACACTATGGTCACAGTGCATACTGCTACCATCTCTTCCTCATGTAAACAATGTACACACACCCATCCATCCACTTGATGTTAAAGAAAACGTGATCCATCAGCCCAGACGCCGTCTTCCATCGCTCCATGGTCCAGTTCGGAAGGTCACATGCACAGTCTAAACATTTTCGGTTATAGACAGGGGTCAGTGTGGGCATTCTGACTGGTTTGTAACTACATAGCAAGCTGTGATACACAGTGGGTTCTCACACTTTACTATCACAGTCAGCTTTAATGTTTTCAGCAGTGTGTGCTGCACTACTGCTTTGGTGGAATCAGACCCCACCAGCCTGTCTTTCTCCCCACACACACCATTGATTGTCCATGGCTCTGTTGCTGTTTGGCCAACTGCCCCTCCTTGGTGCAGTTTTGATGGATACTAACCACTGCATACTGGGATCTTACCACAGATCCTGCCATTTTAGAACTCTGACCCAGTCGTCTAGCCATCACAATTTGCCCATTTTTACTTCCTCCAGCACATCAACTACAAGAACTGACGGATTATTTGCTGACTAATATATCCCACCCCATGACAGTTGCTACTCTTACAAGACCATCAATGTTATTTATTTCACCTGTCAGTGCTTTTAATTTTGTGGCTTATTGTTTTATATTTATCTGTCAAGAAGACATCTTGGTTAATGTAACTTGATTTGCTCAGTGTAAAGACAAAGAGACTCTTGTGTAAATACTGCAGGTTTAAGCCAGCAGTGATCTGGGCCAAATATAAAATCCCAGTGTTGATTGTGCATGTCTCAGCTTTAGTAGACTTACTCCCCTCCCTCCACTACAAGTGAGTGTTGGGCAAGTGGTGATTGCAGGGTAAGATCGTATTTAACTGCTGAACAGTTTACACATCATAGAGCAAGGAGCTTGCAAAGCTGTGGGCTGCATTCCAGGAATTTTCCAGATCTCCCATGTGGTGCTGCCAAAACACTTACACTGTACTATATACATATGGACTGTACTTGCATATAAATAAACACATTTGCCCTGTTTTTTGGACCTATCCCACCTTGATTTGCATTCAAATCTACATATCCCGCTTTACACAAAACTTAGAACTTTTCATGTCATGAATTTGAATTGAAGCAGGCTCAGTTCTGGCAACAGCCAATGTTAGTGTCATTTAGCATATATGTAGCTATAAAACACAAAATGTTTCCTTCTCAGTGCCTTGTGACGTGTGGAAAAGGCTACAAGCACCGTCAGACCTGGTGTCAGTTTGGTGAAGATCGTCTAGATGATCGGTTTTGTGGCTCGTCTAAACCCGAGTCAGTGCAGACGTGCCAGCAGCAGGAGTGTGCCTCTTGGCAGGTCGGACCATGGGGACAGGTGAGTTGTACCTGTGTTTACATTACCTTTATAATACAGTGGACAGCAGTGTTTTCTTTGTTCAAGGTTTTCTAAAATGTGATCATTGGTCAGGTAAGAGGAGTAGTGGTGATGCACTACTACAGCTCACTGATAAATAAATAATCAAATTGCATTCCCATTGCATTGCCTGACTGATACCACCTAAAATCAATATCATGATCTCTTATCATCTTTACCTCAACAGCTTCAACCAGTTACTATTTTTTTAAACTTTCAGTTGTAAGAATGGTTTGCAAGTTTTTTTTGTTGTTCTTTTGGTTCTTTTTTGATCAAAATCTATACATTTTTATGGTCCTTATCCCTGCCAAGCTTTTGCAGAGATAGAAAAATAAGAATTGTTTCACATCTTGTGTTCTAGTTCAAAATACCAAAGATTCTATAATATTAGCACATGGAGTAGGGTTGGCAAACACCTGTGTAATGGACTGCTGTGTCCCAAATATCCCCAGGTGAGGTATGTTATGTTCTGTAGCATCACTACTGAAGCCAAAATGTACCCACACCACTGAGATGACTTGTTTTTTTGTACCATCACTTTTGTACCTGCACCTGCAAAGACTTCTGTTCCTTAAACACTGAGCTGATTTATGTTACATCTATTAAAGCCGTGAGCGACCAGTAGGGAGCTTGCCAGGCACATCTGATTGTTTGTGAGTGTGTGTGTGTGTGTGTGTGTGTGTGTGTGTGTGTGTGTGTGTGTGTGTGTGAGAAAGAGATCATAAAGAAGCATGTGCTAACTGACGGCGATCAATTCTCTGGTAGTTGGTATTCTCCAATTCATTCTTGAAATTATGTCGAACATATCAATATAGTTAGAAGGTTCTAATGTGAATTAATAGATTTGGTTATTTGCTCTGCCCTACAGCAGATGAGTCTCTAAAATTACTTTTTTTCAAGTAATTTTAGAATGCACACTGGATATCTTGATCCACGGCTTTCATATTTCTGCAACACAGAAATGTAACAAGTAGATGGGAAGCAGTGCAGGAGATTTTTCTCCCCAGATGTAAACCATGGGGAGGACACAAATGAGCCCATCATTTAGTACCGGCTCTTCCTCTCTCCTGTATATAGACATCTTGCAAAAAATGAAGATACAAAAGCATGGGAGAATCTGGATAGCGGTGTTCCTCTACAAAGCTTTACATGGTGTTATACATACAGTACAAAGTGATTGTGAGCATGCTCTGCCTGTATACAGAGAGCTGAACAGCCAAAAATGTGAGATATTTTTCTGCCCCCCCCATCAGAGGATGTGTGCATGTTAAGGTATATTTGAAGTAGTTTAATGAAGCGTGGTCAAATGGTAGCTGAAGTTGCCGCCACACAAGTTTGACCCCATTTCATTGAAGGCAGTGAGCCAGAAGAAAGTGTGGGGTGGTACCCATTGGCTTAGCTACAGTGGAAAAACAACCAGTGCAATGTATATGAGTTCCCGCATATATTTGATCTTGGGACTCTTATCTGTAAAAAGCTTCCTTTTTGCCAATGCTAGTTTATGTTCTTTTTTTATATTTGTGTGTGGGGGTTTGTTTTGTTGCCTTAAAAGAACCATCTGTTTGTTGCTTGCCTTGCTTGTCTTTTTCTCAGCTTTCTCTCTTTGGCTCACTGTTACTAATGTTTCTCTACTACCCCCCCCCCCCCTCCTTTTTCTTCTCTCTCTTTGAACCCAGTGCACTACCTCTTGTGGGCCAGGCTACCAGATGCGAGCTGTGAAGTGTGTGGTTGGCTCTTACGGTGCTGTCATGGATGACACTGAATGTAATGCTGCGACTCGACCCACTGACACCCAGGTAAGGAGGTGTTACTTTCCTCCCTTTCATGCCCACAATATATTTATCTCCTCCTCACTAAGAGAGAGCAACAGTTGCTCTGTGGTTGAGTGTGAAGAGAGAAGTAAGCATCCATGTTCTTGCGCACCGACACTGAAAACAGACACAGATAAACACACATTTCATTTCCACCTGGTCTCAATAAAGCTATGCTCTGTGATCTGATCTGGTGAGGGAAAGACAGAGGGGGGAGTTATGCTGGCCTCACTATCCTAACATAGAAACGCATAACTTAAAAGACAGGATTGCTTAAAGCCCATATGTTCTCTTCACGTTACCCTCATTGTGTAGCAGACACGTGAAGTGTGGCAGACGTCGTGTTTGTCTTAAATGTATTGCACACCAGAAGCATATCTGAAATTTGGAACCAGACAAACCTCACTTAAGACTGTTTGCACTAATTTGCACAGATTTTAGTGTCTGACAGCCATTGAGGAGCATAGACCTTATGACTCAATAAATACAGTAGGCAATACCAATAAGAATTATGCAGTAACAAATGGAAGTTCTAGTGGTGGATCAGCCAACAAATCCAGTGAGAACACCAGCTCTCTTGTACCAAAAACAAACATGGACAGCAATGAATATCAAACATGGTGTAAAGAAGCTGGCAGCAACTGGATCTGTAGAGTTAAGATTAGGCCTTACTACTCGCTCACTATTTGATTTAATCTGTCAGCTTTCTAATGCAGCTGACTCAGAAAAGATCAGAATGAACTGAAATTGGTCCAATGATTTTACACACTCAATTTATATTTAAAATTGGCACAGCAACTTGTTGAAGTGTCCATGCCTTCATATAGGGCTGCCAGGGAAATTAATGCATTATGGCAGCTCAGGACATTCTACGACTCTGTGGTAGTGTCTGCTATTTTCTATGCAGTGGTCTGCTGGGGAGCAGGGAGCACTGAAAGGGACAGAAAGAGACTAAACAGACTGGTCAGGAGGGCTGGTTCTGTCCTGGACTGTTCCCTGGACTTCATAGAGGAGGTGGGTGAGAGGAGGATGTTGTCAAAGCTCACATCCATCATGGACAATCCCTCTCACCCACTGCATGACACTGTGGGGTCTTTAAGCAGCTCCTTCAGCAGCAGACTGAGACATCCACCCTGCAAGAAAGAGCGCTATCGCAGGTCCTTCATCCCATCTGCTATAAGACTTTACAACATCAGCATCACTGGCTGATGTTAACATAAACTGGACTATATCATTACCACCCCAAACCATAAAATTTGCACAGACATTCTTGCACTGCACATCTTTGCACTTTTAAACTTTATTTTTATTTTTATTTTTTCTGTTAAAAATTTTGCCACCCTTGTATATATTGTAAATAAAACTGCTGTAACAATGTAAATTTCCCCTGGAGTGGGGAGAAATAAAGAACTTTATCTTATCTTATCTTATCTTATCTTATCATATAACAAACAGCAATGATGTCAGTTTGATATATTTCATATTTGTCTTTATTTCTTTGTATTTAAACACATCAATACTAATAATATTCTAAATATAATGAATAGTTTTTGTGTTTTTTCTAGCTAGACTCACTAGGACTGTTGTATTCCAATATCAAGATTAGAAAGATTTAGCATGTGCCAGTACATAGCAAGTCAAGTGCAGTATGCCAAAAATACCAGGATGTCTTACTTTATGCAAGCCAGTATGCTTTTCTGGCCATTTTTACACACAAAACATCTGCACAGTCACAGTGCATCACAGTGTCTCAAGCAAGTATAAACAAGTTGGACCCACTGAGAATGCTCAGACAGCTCATTTTGCACTCCAGACCATGAGGAATATATGAGAAAGATGCAATATTATGATGAAGTCGTATATCCTGATTGTGTGCATATTGCATAAAATAGTGCATACTTTGTAGGGCAGCTGTAGTTCATACTTGAAGTAAAAAGACAAAGTATGCTATTTGGAATGCAGGCTTCATTTCACTGCAATTACAGTGTCATCTTTTCTTCAAAATAATGTTGAATAGAATATCGTAATGTATAGTTAATAACTTGATTATGATTCAGTAACTTAATTTACACATATCCCAGCATGCAATGAAAGCAGCGCCTCATGATGCTTAAAGTTAAAAAAGTTAAAGATAAAAAGCTTAACAAGAGTAATAATTACTGTTTAATCTATTTAATAGTTAATGGGTCCTGTTTTCTTCAGAATAAGTATTAAAGTGCGAGTCAACCAATAAACATTACACCTGTTTGCTGTTGTGCAAAACAACTTCAATAACTTCTATTAATTTGAAAAGAATGTGGGAATTGTAATGGCTGGCTGTGACATGATATCTCAGATCTGAGCAGTGAAGTAAAATAAAGCCACGGAATTACTCAGATAGACATGGACACTGATTAGTATTTAGACTGTAACCTACCAGACAGTGTTCAGATCAGCAATAATTCTAGACTTTGACAAAATCCCAATCATCAGTCTTATTTATTCTCATTTTGGATCTCACTCTTGCCTTCTTTTCAAAACATCCCTTAGTTGTCACAGCTTTGCTTGGACATTTGGCCACTGACAGTAAATTTGTCTTAATTCATGATTTATCACAAGTAAGACTTAAGTGATGTTCTTCAAATGATTAGCTACTAATATTTAAAGCAGACATGTTGAAAATGATGCCACATTTTTCAAATATTTTGCTTCTGTCTCCTCCACCCACCTGTAATACAGACTGATAAAGGAAGATGAGGGTAAATTTTCCTTCATCTGTATGTTAAGTGTTCCTCACAACACAAAGTGACAGAGAAACACCAAAGAAACTTACAGTATTTTAAGCTGAATGAGAGTTTTGTTTGGTCAGCGTTGGGCGTAAACCCATTTCAGAGGGCTGAGCATGCAGACTCAGGATGAGGCCCCCCTCTAGTCGCAGCAGCTCTTAATTCCGGTGCCTGGGTCGGCAGAGACCGGTGACCAGTGACCCTGAAGCAGTCGCCCCACCTCGTTGTGATTCTAACCAGCCAGCCATGAAGTGGGCCACCAGGCCACTAGTCCCACCACCGCCCGCCACCGAGCAGGGCTTAGAAATAGAGGGGCGACGGATGGATGGATGGATGGATGGATGGATGGATGGATGGATGGATGGATGGAGGTTTGAGTACAAGGAGGAGAGAAGTGGAGGGACGAAACTCTTTGCTCAACATGTCCACAAATGGACTGGAAAAAGAACAGTAAAAACTCAACATCCATGCAAAATCCAGATATGACAAGAAGTGTGCGTAAAGCTACTTTAAACACCGCCTTGAGGCCTATTTGTTTCGTTTAGGAGGTAAAGTGTGGAATGTGTAGTCTACCCAGAGTCTGATTAAGGCCCTTATTCCTACAGACAGGAGGTCAGAGGGCACCGGAGAGTATTGGGGGGGGGGGAGGAAAGGGCGGAAGGTGAGGAACAAGGGGGTGGATTAGGGGTGGAGTTTACAACCACGCCAGCATGGGCATTGGAGCCCTGAATACCACTCCACTATGACCTGTTATGACAGGGATCAGGGCTTTATGCTGAGTGGCTTACTGCCACAATCCATAGTTTGAACTGACGGGGCGGACCCTGTTAATGTTGTTTTGGTAAGGTTGGGGGAAAGGGTTGATGGGAAACATAACTACTCTCAAACGCAGAGCTGTAGGAATATAGTTTAAGTTGTTTATGACTGTCCCATGTCAGAGGAGGTATCTCTGACATTCATGGTATTTTGTGGTCAGGGACAGATGTTGTTACAGTATATTCATTTTGTTAATCACTGCATGAATGGGTGTATGTGTCCCTTCTTCCACAGGACTGTGAAATGGCCCAGTGTCCCAGCAGCCACCCTATTCCCCCGGGGACCAAAGTCCCTTCCCACCAGGGCCACAAAACCCAGTGGCGCTTTGGTTCCTGGACCCAGGTTGGTTGTCTTGTCACATTTCAGTCTGTCTGTTTGTCGGTTTCCAGTTTCTAAACCTTTCTCTTCTGCTCAACAGTGCAGTGCCAGCTGTGGCAAAGGGACACGGATGCGCTATGTGAGTTGTCGTGACAACCAGGGTGGCGTGGCGGAGGAGTCGGCATGTGCCCACCTACCAAAACCCCCGGCCAGGGAAGTGTGCTCGGTAGTGGCTTGTGGACAGTGGAAAGTGCTGGAATGGACAGTGGTAAGAAAAACAGGCATCATCACAATTTCTTCAGTTGTGTCTGACCCAGCTGTCATAGATTATCTCAAAATGTTGCACCAAAACTTTTACAAGCCCACTCTGTGGTGTTGTGGTGGAAAAATTTGGAAGAGAATGTTCCTGTTGGATAAATACTCATTCCCTGTTTGATCTGCATCATGTTATGCTTCCAGACAGCATTGTTGCCTTCATTGTTGCCACACAGATGTTCAAGGTTTATTTATTTCAGCGTTCTCTGGATTCATTTTCACCTACACTGACCGTCAGTGCCTGCATGCACATTGCAGATGTTAGTGTGAGCAAGGATGTGGAGACAGGGTGGCAGCTGGAATGCAAGTGTAGATGGAGGGCTGGTGGAGGAGGACTGCAGTGAGGCTAAAGAAGGAGTGTGTGTGTGTTTGTGTGCATCTGAGAAAGAGAGAGGAATTGGGAGTGAAGTGCAAGTTTCTGGATCTGGGAGATGGAAGGGGCTGCAGTGAGGGGCTCCAGTCTTGTTTACAGATGTTTCTCATCAGAGTCCTGGTGATACAGTACAGTCAGACTGCAGGTCTGGCCACCATACACATACACAACATGCACAAACACACATCCACGCACACCCACACGTATACCACCAAGCCAAAGACACTCATTGACCCCCGAAAGGAAACGGTTCATCCCAAGGCCGAGAAGATTTCAGAGGCCTGGTCCAGCTATACACGGACACACAACACTAGATTTATGATTCCAAAACAACACATTCTTCTCTAGCTAGCAGCACGCTACAATATGACATATTTTTGCAATTGTTCTCAGGGCCTGTACAGGTTACAGTATGTTGAACTACAGCTTTATTTAGTGTCACATTATTTATATCAGTGTCATGCATAACCACTTTACAGTATATATATAGTCATGTGAAACATTGTGACAGAGCTGTGTAAACCTCTGGACAGCCTAATTCCAAGCCAGGTTTTGGAGTAGACTGCTGTTGCTTAAGTATAATAGATCACCTTATGCAAGACAGAAACTCTGCAAGGGAGGAGCTATGGGAGACACCATTTGTGCTTTATAGAAGATCTCACTTGTGTTATTGTCAATAAAAAATGTGAACTTAGATCCTTCAAGGAGATACTACATTGTCAGTTTGCATGGATGAACCATGTCATTGTTTTTGAAATTTCTGTGCAGATTTTGCACTTTGCTGGCATCAAGATTAAGTTTTATGTAGCAACATCTGTTGGTCACCTCTTGTTTGCCCTTCAGCAAGGAAACAGGTCACTAAATTGGCAGCTGGTTGCCCCTAGTGAAATGGTTTAGATATCTTGAGGTATTGAGATCTACAGTTGGTTGTATAAAGCAGCTACAGTCATTGTTCCAGACCATGATGGGGAAAAGCAGATTGTTAAAGTTCTTTGTTTTCCACATGTGGTGACACATGCTGAGTAATGACAAAACATGACATTAAGTTGAAATTCGTGTAAGAAAAAAGCCCAAAAAGCAAGAAAATGAGAGACCCTTACATTTGGTGCGTGTGGATTTGTGTTTGTACACGTTTACGTTCCTGAGTAATTTCTTCATCTTCTCTATATGTTTGTGTTTTCAGTGCTCCGTGACCTGTGGCCAGGGAAAGACGACACGACAGGTCCTGTGTGTCAACTTCAGCGACCAAGAGGTGAATGCCAGTGAGTGCGACCCAGACGATCGTCCTGCCACAGAGCAGGACTGCGCCATGTCTCAATGCCCGTCCCGCTCCACTGAGTCCCGACCTTTGCCGTCCTCACCAAACACCAGCACCAGGAACAACCTGCCCCGTAGCCAATCCCACCAATGGCGGACTGGACCCTGGGGCGCGGTGAGGGATCTTACACACAAATACATTTCATCACAATGTGCAACAAACATTTGCACACTACAATTGAATGTTGTGTTAATCTTGTTCAGCCCATCATTCAGCAATAAAATAAGGCAGAGTTGAACTGAGACAGATGGGTTTTTTTTTTAAAGCTGCTATCATTAGGAAACTACCTGTCCACACTAAGAACTGTTTAAGGCTGTTTTGGAAAAGCCACATGTTCATTCTCATGCCAAGAGTCATTCACTTTCATGTGTGTGTGGTAAATATGGAATTTTAATCAGTACCTAGTAAGTTTTGGTAATGGAAAAAACAAATAAAACATGACAATAAGTGGGTTTTAGAGGTCCTTACAGGCGGATTTTATTACCATTGGACATAGGCAGGCAAGCTATTTTCCCATGTTTTGTGCTAAGTGTTGTAGGGATAAAAGATTTAAACACAAAGGTAATCTAGAAAGTCCAGTAATTTGTTAGAACCGTTTGTAACCTGCTACAGCCCTTGATAACAGCTCTTGTTTTGGCCTAATTGCCAAAGACTGACCCTATGGATCTTTTTTTTTTTCTGAATTGTCGCATTGTTTTTTTTTAATGGTTAAGTGGTTACCAAAAATAACTTTGACCTTATATAATTCTGGGAAGTGATTAAAGCTATTTCTAGTGACTCTTCCTTCCTCTGTCCTGAGGATATGAACTTTAATATAGAAGCAGAAACGTTCAGTCATTTGACATGACACGCCCCCTATTTGTATTGTCCGACTGTTTGTGGGGGCTTGTGTGCACATGGTATGTATCTCAGAGTAAACATAGACCCATTGGAATGTCTACTACGTGCATTAAATCCAGTGTACTGATTCACGACTTCGCAGCTGGAAGTTTTACTTTGCTGTGTTTGCTCGTTACTGTGTCTAAATAAAATGCAAATGAATATACACCTCAGGAAGTCATTGACACCTATACACTGAGATTTTGAGAACCGTCTTTTAGACAGTGTGCCCTCTTTTATCTTTTCAACAACAGTGCTCCAGCACATGTGCAGGAGGCTTCCAGCGGCGTGTAGTAGTGTGCCAGGATGAGAATGGTTACCCTGCCAACAGCTGTGAGGATCGCAGCCGACCCAATGAGCAACGATCCTGTGAGTCAGGGCCATGTCCACAGTGGATCTATGGCAGCTGGGGAGAGGTAAGACACCAGTGAACTTTACAAAGGCTCTTGAGCGTCATTGATCTGGTTTAGAAACTACAAACAATGGGGCGGTCAGTTGTGTTTAAATAATACCTTAGGAATCGTTATGCTTCACAGAAGACAGATCTATTTTCACCTGAAAAAAATTGGCCCACTTTTTTTTTTTTACATTTGAAAACCTTTTCCTGAACCTCTCCCCCTGTTTTCCTCAGTGCACTAAGCCATGTGGAGGTGGAATAAAGACAAGATTGGTGGTGTGTCAGCGTCCAAATGGCGAGCGTTTCAACGATCTGAGCTGCGAGATCCACGACAAGCCACCAGATCGCGAGCAGTGCAATACTCAGCCGTGTCCTTCTAGCCCCCACTGGAGCACAGACCCATGGAGCTCGGTACGCTCATAAAAAATACTCTATGCCTTGTTTTTCAACCTCATATATTGTCAAATATCTGTAGTCTTACTATTTCAAAACCAGTCTTAAAGGAGGCAGGATGATTGTGGTGCTTGTACACTGGAGGTATTACACTCCGGCTTCTCTACTTTAACTTTAACCCACTCCACTTCCTGCTCTCTCTCTGGTGCCTGCGATTGGTCAGCGTTTCGTCAAGACATTCAGAAAGATCATTTCTGTTGCACTTGAATGGTAATGATACGCTCACTTGCAAAATACCAAAAAAACATCACAAATTACTTCAGTGACAGCTGTGACCATAAGAACATAAGGACATTTTTTGTCAGTCCTTGTTACCATTTAAACTGTTCTTGAGCCTTGTATTAGTTATTGAAAAATTCAGGATCACTTTGTATCACAATCAAAGTTAGTTTTGTAAAATATTGTTTTTAAAGATTATTTATTAAGATATTTTTTCCTTTTTATCTCCTGTATATAGCATTAACTTTGAAAAGTGATTTATTTTGTGTCTTAGCTCTTTGTATTCGCACATTTAGCCAATCATTGTTCATATGCAAATACTGATGAATGTTTTTGTATATCAGGAATATACAGTATGATGCCTTGTTCTTTTATTATCCAAAGAATGGCCCATAATCTCCAAATATGTGGTGCTACATAATATAATCCATGTTCTGTTATGAACATAAAAAGCACCAACTTTACATAGGACTGTATCTGGTCTGTGTACTATACATCTTTGTACTATATACATCTTTGAAATGGCTATTGTATCAAGAATTCAATTTGTCTCAAGGCACATGTGGTTTTTGGAGAAGTTACTAATGTTTAGACACTTTATTTTACAGTTTACATGTTTACACCCTGCTATGAAATCAGCAGTGGCGTTGCTCTAAAATGACACTGATGCAGACATATGTTAACTCAGAAGTGCCTGAAACGTCCAGTATCAGCAGTAAAGACCAAGAAACAGCAGCTGTACCAGCACTGTAAAATAAAGTGTCTCATGGAGTTTGTGGTAGTTAGAACTAATAGCCATTGTATTCCAGTATGGCAGAGAGTTTTGACCCAGATTTCCTTAGTGTGGCCAAAACAATAGTTTTAAAGCTCTCTGCTTCTAAGGTGCTTGACACGAGTGTATTTATATTGTGTTAGTCAATGTTTGCTTTGTACAGTAAGTACTTGGAGTTGCTAAATATGCTATGCTATGCTCAACAATACCTCACTTGGAACAAAACACAACTCAACTAGCCATTAAACAATGATAACCTACACTACAGTGGTGCTTTGGCCAAACAAGGGAGATATAAGATATGAATATCAAAAATAAACCATCACATTATTGATTGGTTAGGTATTCATTGTGGCACATTGCTTCTCAATGCTGCCTCTTCTGTGCTTTTTTTTTATTTCTTTCCATGAGCAGTTTGTGCACTGATCAGATTGATCAGCAAAATGCAAAGTGTATCACAGATTTGATGAAATAATTTTGAATTGTCTTTGATTGTCCATCAAATAACTTGCTTAACCTTTAAGAAAATGGGCTGTTAAATGTCGTACTTTGAACATGTGATACCTGTGACCACAGGGGAAGTTAATGGTGTTTTGTATCCAGAGCTCTTACTCTGAGCCAACCTAATGTGTCTACCTCAGTCTCTGTTATGATTGCCCCCCTGCCGTATCTTTCTCTCCCTTGCACTGGAGAGATTTTGGCTGGCTAAGATTAAGCATGAGTTGTTGAGGCTACCCAGTGCAGTTGATGGCCCTAAACACAGATCTGATGTGTGTGTGTCATCCCCCACCTTGTAATGCTTACCATCTCCATGATTACAGTGAAAACTGATCCAGAATCTGTGGTTAGGGGCAACTTTGCCTGCAGCCCACCCAGTTGACTCCTCCTGGTCATAAATGTCTGTACTGACATCACACCTTATTTTAAGGGCCTGTTAACACAGCAGTGAGTACATTTTTTACCACACATCATTTGCTAATGAGCACTATTGCTTGTAATGCCTCCCATGTGTGATTGTAAGGCAGCGTAAACTCAAATCTAGGTTCAATCAGTGAAAGTAGAACACGGTGTTAACACATCATAGTGAATTGTGCTAGCATTCCCTTTTAGTTTTCATTTTCCAGTCTTAGCAGTTTGACTCTTTGTGGTTAACCTCTCTGTGCAAATAGCAGTCTTGCAAAAACACTATATCAACAGGCTCTTGAAATAAGTATAATGTATGTCTCTTATTCACAAATGGCAGTATTAGTCTATGTTTCAAGAATATTTCTGTATATTTATGTAATTACTTGTATTTATTGTTTACTCATTATAATGTTATGTCAATATTTAATTTTTTATGGATTTTGTTGGATTTCTGTTCATTTCCAGAAAAGGTTACGATTAAAGTGAAGTAGAGGTACTATCAAAGGCTTTTTTTCATTCTTACTTGAGCAAAACATTTTTTTCTCACATGCAGTGGCCAAGACATGGTCACAGAAAATTAGAGGGAAAGGGGAAAATAATCTGATTTGCTGGTAACTTCCGTGGACAGGTTATTTTAAAAACACAGAAACTGAGATAATTGATCCAAGTACCACCCTTTAACAGCATTCATTAACACTAATAGCCTCGCTGCTTGCAACATTGTACTCCTGCTGCTAAGCTCTGTATTGAAATAGTTAACTCCACATCACTAACTCAAGCTTTACGGTAATTACAGTGTGTTTGTGGATACGGAAGTGGCCTATATTGTTTAGCACTTTACCTATGGGTAAAAGATTTAAAAAGACGTCTGGCAAATAGCTTATAAAGCTGTCCTCCCTGCCATTCAATTCAAGGGGGTGTTTTCCCTGAATGAAAACACACAAATCAGCGAGCAATGTCCTTGTTATTTTATGTGGTCAGGGCCTCTGCTGACCTCTGTTAGCAACCATGTTTTTACCATCTGTGTCAGGAGTTCAAAGCCTTTTCTGTCAAGCTAAATCGCTGTGCTGTGTGACAGAGCCTCAGTATACTTCCCATTTCGCATATTTTGCTCATTCGCTCTTCATGCATACCCAGGCTTTTTCTGGGATGCTTGGTGACGCGTGCTGGGCTATGAAGTCGCTAGCGCCCCTTTCCCCTTCCTGTCAGGCCCCTCTGCTGCCGTCTAATGCGGGTTGATGACAGTGTACCATTGTGGGGGCCACTGACAGTGACTCAAATAAGGGCAGGCATCAGCAAGACAATGCAGCGGTGCTCTGGCAGGTCAGAGGTCACTTTTGATCTGGGGAGGGGCCCCTTCCCGGTTCATCCCATCAGCACAGGCCGACTTCTGGGAAATTGCCTGTGATCCAGAGCTAAAAAAAAACTATGAAAAAGGTGTTCAATAGAGTTCTAAAACACTGTGCAGACAATGGAGGCTGGGGTCATTTCATCATAGTGCAGACTAAAGCTTTGTTGCTGTGGATGCGTGTCTGAAACTCCAAGGATGGCAAAAACGTATTCGAACTGTGTTCATAAGCCAATTCAACCAGGTCAGATTGGTTATTAGCTATGTGGAATGTGCATTATTTCATCTAAAATAAAATCATGCTTTCAAGTTTCAGTTCAGTTGTATTTTTATAGCGCCACTCAACAACATGTCTTTCATAGCACTTCACATAAAAGGTGCCTCCCTTTTATTATCTAATGAAATGGAAAATGTTGAGGACAAGACTGTGAAAAAAGTGTTTGTGTTTGTGCACTGGATAATTACAGAAGTCCAGAGACCTTGTGGGCAAAGTTAATGAACCCCGCTTTGGAATGGGGGTGGGAGGTGGTAGAATGATAACACA
The DNA here is from genome assembly GCF_022539595.1 of Amphiprion ocellaris. Taxonomy (NCBI): domain Eukaryota; kingdom Metazoa; phylum Chordata; class Actinopteri; family Pomacentridae; genus Amphiprion; species Amphiprion ocellaris. Next base: position 19,616,003 of record NC_072770.1, read on the forward strand.
CTTGATGTTTCAATTTGGCCTATTTGTACCAATTCTCAAGGTATTGTGTGAGTATTTCAGTGTAGTGCAACAGCAGGAAAGCCTGCGTAAGAACGTACTGCAGAATGACCTGAGGTTTGAACTGAACAACAGCAAGGAAGAATGTCTCGGTCTGTAAATGCCTTTCTTTAATGACTTTAACCTTTAGAAGGTCCAATCCCCACTGTGATTACACACTAACTCTCCACAGTTCATCTAAAACAAATGCGTGTATCGTGTTTGTGTCAGCCAGTAACATTAAAAACTACTAATTCTGTTGCAGCAGTCAGTGGTTCGTATTTTGACACCGATAATTCTCAGTAAGTTCTTCTGTTATGTGCTACTATTCATCGTGGCTGCTATCTTAGAAAAAGACACAAATGCAACACAGTAAATTCCAGTTTTATTCAAATTCAAGCACAATATCTTCAAAGCAATCATACAAAGTCGCTATGGCTCATTTTCTTCCTCTTGGTGAAAAGCTAAGCCGAATCTCGTCCCTATTGATTGAATCAATGAGCTACTAATAACACAGTTCCGATAAATCTAATGCACTACAGATGAAATTGGGATGTGAGTCGCCTGTGTTTATAAAGAGGATTTTAGTCGTCCCTTTCTTCCACTAGCCCTCCTACCTTTGGTCCTCCCAGAATGAGGTGAGAGGTCACAGCATGTTCCTGTCCAGCACAGTCCCTTGCTGATCAGGACAGAACCACACGCTGGGCCACGCACTCGTTCAACTCTGAGCCTGTCGCTTCCCATCCATCCCCGTATGCGACGCCCCCTTTGATTATCTGAGCACAGCCTGGCCCTGCTCCACTCCCTCTTGTAACACTGCTGTGTGTGTGTCTGCCTGTCACACCCAGTTAGACTTTCAGTAACTCGGTGAACCCGGAGGTGAAACAAACTGCTGCCGGGGTGACCATTCACGCTTTGCTATTGGTCCGGCTGCTGATACGTAACTGGGTCACAAATGTTCACGTTCGTTTTTATCAGGAGAAAAAAAAAGATCCACCATTTAATGAATTACTAACCATGCTTTTTTAATTACACCTGCTTTTTATTGTCATGCAGATTCAGTTTCCGATGAATCTGATATTCAATATATTAAACCTCATCCAGACACATCAGAATTCTCTCAATTTGGAGCATGCACTTTTCTTACATTTACAAAATCTAACTTCCGATTTCTAATTACCTCTCTGTCTTCGTATTGCAGTGCTCGGCCTCCTGTGGAAGAGGTGTCAAGTCCCGTAAGGTGAGTTGTGTGACCAAGTCGGGTCGTCCCGTCCCAGAAGAAAACTGCCAGCAACTGTCCCCCAGACCTAGCAAGCAGAGGCGCTGCCGAGGTGGACGATGCCCCAAGTGGAAGACTGGAAACTGGGGAGAGGTAGGATTCTCTGACCTTGCCATAAAACACTCCTCAATTTTCTGTTCTCACGCTGCCAGACATGTCGGCTTTTTTTCCTCTCCCTTTGCACTTTAATGCTTACCAGCTTGCTGGCAACTATGTCCATATGTGTGAAACATGTGCAGCTGAATCTGACTGCATTTATGCAGCATGCTAAGCCTCTAACTAAGGCAGGGTGTCTTTACACATCACATGATGGTGTGTCGGGGTGCAGCACAGGCCTGGGGTGGCAGCAAATAGACAGTTTGACGTGGTAAGCTCTGGGGCTGGAACATTATAACGCACTGAGCTAGACAGCAGGCGGGATGTGCACTCTGCTTTTTGATCTGAAGTCCAGCCAGTGCAAATCTCCCCTACTCATCTTCTGTATATTCTCTTCCTCTGGCACTCACCTTCCTCTCCTCTCTGTCCCTTTTATCCTCTCTCACTGTTGCCTTCCCCCAAAGAACACTTTTTCTTCCCAGCTCTCTTTCCCCTTCTTTTATTTTTTCATCACTATCTTCTGCCTCCCCGATGTGAACCACATGTGGGTCTTTCCGTTGAATGCCTTACTAAAGGTATTTCACTCACATCATCCTGCCAGACAAAGTCACTAAGTGCACTTGGGCTGCCGCAAAACTTGCCATGTGCTTGTTCCCATTTTCTTTCCCTCACTTTGTGCTGTACGTTTCTTTTCCCCTCTCTCTCCTCTCCTGTCCTCTTTCTCTGGATTCACCCCACCAGTCCGAGACACATCTGTGCTCCATACGTCAGAGAGGATGTCTGACCTAAACAGCTGTGGAGCAGGATGCATGTCAGGAGAGAACGATACTCCACTCTTAGTAAAGTCCAGCCCAGTGCGTGAGGCTGATTCAGGGTCCAAACGCTTTAGCTTGTGAATGAACATGTAAATACATATGTAGCAGACAATGTGCTTTTATACATTCTTGTCCAAATCTTTAAAACCATGACACAGAAACAGCAGTACATCTTACTCTCTGTCACAGTGTACCTCAAAAATGCTTCCTTTGCTGTTATTACATAGTAAAAATGTCATCCAACAGAATTACATCAACATGAATGCAGTGCAGGTTGTTTAGAAGGAACAGCATCTGTTTGAAAGGAAACAAGTCAGATATTAGTTAGTGTAAAATCACATCAAAAGCCTAAATATGAAGCTGAAAACAATTTAAAAAACGTTGTTGCATGCAGTTGTATCAGCCAAACCCTCTCTTTCTGTTTGTTCTCGGTAGAAATGTGTTTCAAATTACTGCATGCAAATCTGGCTTTGATCTCAAGCATTTTTGTTGTTGATCACACACAGATTGACTAATCAGACCCTTTCAAGATGCAAACTTTAATTTCTTCACATTTCTGCAACACGGATGTCAGTGTCACTCATATCGCTTATACATGAACATGGAGGCTTTATTATCTTAACATCCTCATATGTCAATCAGTATAAACAATATGGTGCAAATATGCATAGTGGATGAATCATCTCCATCATTAAAAAAACTGATGAAAAGCCAGTAGACCCAAGAGGACTCACACTTTGGTAAATGTCAAGGGGGAAAAGTACATCTCTAAGCATCTTATTTAATATTGTTGAGATAAATCTAAGTTTTACCAAGTGCAAAGTAAAAAAAAACAAGCTAATAAAAGTTGAATGGTTCTAAAATGACATCTACACACAACTCAGTACCCAATGATAATTACAATAGAATAAGATATAACATTTATTAGTTTGTCATTCCCTTCAGTAAATGATATATAGCGAATCAGTTCAGACTACCTAATAAAAAATAATTTACCATTAAATCCATGCATGTATGTTGAGGGAATTTAATGGCCATTCATTCCCTTAAATAGATGACATACAGTGATGATCAGTTCAGACGATCTAATGAAGAGTAAAATAGCATTCATGATTACTGTACCAATATTAAGGGAATATAATGTCCACCTGATGCACAACTATAAACTAATAAAGTCAAAAAGTCTGGATTTGCTTTCCTCAAAACTCTTACCCGCTCTGATTTCAGTGTTCAGCATCATGCGGCGACGGCATCCAGCGCCGGGAGGTCCTCTGTCAGCTCGGTGACCGCCGCAGCGCGCTGGAGAGCGGCTGTCCCCAGCGCTCCCGACCGGCGTCCAGCCAGAGCTGCCGGGTGGCCGACTGTCCCTCCCGGTACCGGTGGAGAGAAGGAGACTGGCAGACGGTAAGAATGACGACCACGGTGAGCTGAAACAAGTAGTTTTTAGCTCACTCTGCTTCACCCCGGCAGGATGAAATTTGCTCTGTCATTTGTGGTGAAGCCTGAGTCGTTGCTGCGCTGCTGCCTGTCAGGAGGCCAGAGGGGAGGAGAGGAGGCGAGCTGCTTCATGCCCCTGATGAGAATCACATTTTTTCCCTCCTCTCACCCAACAAAGCCCAAGCCTAGTTCCTGTCATTAACAAATGGTTCCTGTGCTTTTTCAGAGGCAACTGAAGCGTTTAAAAATGCGCTGCCGTGGGTGTCAGATCCTGTTAATTATACAAACATTTATGCAGGTTGCAAAGACCAAGTGAAAGTAGATTAAAGACTATATTTAAAAAAAAGAAACATTTCTCATTCAGTTTTGTGCTGTGAGTGATGTAGTCCTATATGAATTCACATTACTGTCTCTATGTGAACAGTTTTTGTCAATTCTTATGAGATTTGTCATTTTCCATCCAAATCCTTCTCTAGTTAATTCTCTGAAGTAGGCGGGTTTCTTTTAGAAATGGGTGGAGTCACATCCTTTATTCCCTAATTCGTTTTTAAAATCAAATTGTTGAGACTTAATGAGTTCTTTGCGCCTGTTGCCACTCCACTATTTCCACTGCAGTCGTTAGCTGTGTCTCTGTCGTCTGGCTGGAGTGAACAGAGGTGATTAATTCAAAAGTGTATATTATAAAATAATTCAAAAGTGTATATTATAAAAGAACGCAAAAATGAGGAACTATGGGTGAAGGGTGCTACTTAAACAAAACAAATAAATAGAACCCGGCTTCTTCTTGAAAATTGAGTATATCTATACTTCTTAATGAAAATATCCACAAAACCAAAAACCTAACTACACTAACCAGCTGAAATACAGATAAAGTACCACCCCTGTCCATAGGCTAGCATTGATTTACTAACACAAAAGGTTTTCACAGTCACACTGTTGGTAATTAAGCCTTGAACCTCAAATGAAACAGCCAGTGTCTTAAATAGATCCTATACAAAGATAACAAACTGAAGAGACACATGGATGAACTGAATACCAAACACAAAAACTGGCCCAGAATGCTGGGTTGACAGTTCTTTCGAAATCAGATGTGGGGCTTGATTGGAGGTCACAAGTCAGGTCTAGTCGAATCAGCTGATAGCTCTGGAGAGGTAGGCAGGACAAGGGATGCAGTGATTGACAAAGGGGCCAATCAGGGTGCAGGAACTGAAGTACTACACTGCATATAATAGGTCATTACTGCCAGGAAGGAGGAGATGTAGTGCAACAGGCCAGGAGCTAACAGTCCAGATTCAGTGACAGCATCACTTGAAGGATGTGGCCAACAAGGGATGCAAAGGGTTTGAACCGAATGTTTTTAAATGAGACGCTCTGGCCTACGGAGGACTTCCTATTTGCATCACCAGCTGTTCCATGCTAAACAATATGTTTCCTGTCACCTAGCAATATTGACACCTGTTGACATTCTGAACAAAAGCGGTGACTTTAATTGTTTCAACAAGATAAAGCCTGATTTTTTTTCAGGCTAGATTAAAGCAGTCATTCATCTCAGTGAGCAAGTAATTGTAAGCTATTATAATTAGACAATGTTTTCTGAAAGTACACATTTACCTTAGGCCAATTTGTTCTCTTGATTCTAACTAGCACACAGTAATTTTTCCTCAAAGACAATAATTTTAGGTCTGTGATATAATAATTTTTCCATTCTGGCCATCACAGATTGTAAAAAAGTGAAGCCCATGTGGGAAATGCCTTAATATTGCATTCTTTCTAATAACCAGCAGGGGCGACTTATCTGGTTGTAAAATTTCCCAGACTGTACTGAAGCGTATAAGAAAATCACCCTAATTCTCACTTGATTTGTTACCTCAGTAAAAATTTTCCAAATGAGATTATGCACGCAGTCGATAACTTCAAGTCTTCATTGTCAAATCTGTTTTTTAAAAAACAACTCAATTCTAAACTCAAGGCTTTACGACGTCCACATGCACCTCCACAAACAAATGGGTGACGCCCCAGTTCCTACGCCCATCTTTCATATACAGTCTGCGTTGATCACACTGTAGAGTATTATCAATAAAATCTCTTTCTGGTGTGAAAACAAACCTTGAGCATTCCTGATAAAGCAGATGAGTTTTCAAAATGAAACTACAATAAATAATTTTAAACATTTAAATGTTTGCCATTTAGTCAATAATGCTTATTATGTAATGTATTTTTTGTTGATTTGATATATTTTAATCACAGTTGACAATATGTAATATTGAATTTTTTTTAGTTTACAGTTTACATTGGTGATGTTACTATTTGCTCAAAAAGTTTTCCTTAATATGAAGTTGCACTCATACCTATGCTACCTTTAATGGATGCATTCCTGCTGGGGAACAGTCAGCAATTTTCTCATTGCCAGAGGCTCCATATCCTTGTTGCTTAGGCTATTAGAACAGGCATCTGCAGCAGGAGTCTCTTCTTCACTGTGTTCAAGGGATGTTGAATCTGGGTCACTGAGCAGCATGAAATGCCTTTCGGAAAGGAGAGTCTAATTAGTCTAGAGAAGTGTTTGTAGGTCCCTGCTTGGGTGTCCCAATTAACAGCTGGATGTAATTAAAACAGTTCAGATACAATTGGCAACTGGCATGGGTTAACATGCAGATGTATTCCATGCTCTCACACTGACTCTACAAATCAGATACTTACGTCTTACATCAGTGCTATTTCCTTTTACGCATGTATCTTGTCCCTGCAGATCTAAGCTGTGTATTAGAATGAAATATTTACTGTCCTTTTCTACCATCAGTTTTACTTAAACACACTAAAACTTGAGTACCTGTCAGCATAGCACAGCTCAACACAGCAGTTCTTGGTATTTCAGTTGTTTGACAGTGTTCAGCATATTAAGAGTGATGAAGACCAGCTGGACTCTCTGTAGTCGTAATACCACAATGTTCAGCCCTGAGTGTTTCTGACGCAAGTGGAAACTACTCTGAGTCTTTGCTAAGATGTTTAGTGTTGGACTCGTCTATCTGATTGCCGTAATATTTGAGTTACCACATGGACGTAGATGTAATAAAATATTGTTATGGTGATTCTGTGACGTAATACTACTTTCATAGAAACACACGCTGTCTCCCAAGAACGCTGGAATCCCCTATTTTGATTTAGAAAACAACCAGTCAGTAATCTCACAGTGCTACTGTTTGACTTTTTAAGCTTCCAGTGTAGGAGAGTAGGTTTTAGGCTGGTTATCAGTTTTTGAAAATCTGACATAGGTCATTTTTGGTATGAAAGGCTGAACCCACAATTATGCAATTACCATTAGATTATTGTACCATTATCATAGATACTGGTGTTTATTTGCAACTTGCTTATACAGATGTTAGTCTATCGTTCATGTTACCTTTCTGCCAACTGTTTAAAAAGTATACAGTATTTGTATCAGGTATTGTCTAGTAGCTGCTATAGGAGTGACCGGTTCTGTATTAGGTCAAACACAAGTGTACAGCACAAGTTTTATCTATTTAACAATAAGATGATTGGTGTCTGCCAATAAAAAATAGCTAATTGATTCCTTAAAAGCACAGATATTGCAATATCCTTTTAGAATAAGTGTCTGGATATTAAGACTTAAGCAATCACTTGATCACACTGCTCGTCAATTTCACCTCAGACTTTGTATCAGACACATTGTTGGCATGGAGTGTAAACAGTTTCAGGACTTACAAGCTGTGCAATCTCTACTCAGTACTTGACTAGGTCCCGAGCTCAGGTTCTTCCACTCAGAACCACATTGCTGTCTCAGGTCTTATCTACTGTTTAGACATTTTTCATCCACAGTCCAAAATAGTGAAAGTCCTGCTTAACTACTTTTCCTTTTTGTTGCTTTAAAGCATTGATGCCTTTACCTTAATGAGTGATGATGAGCCCCTACTTTGGTTAATCTGAAGACTCCGCCAACAGGAGTGCAATATTACTTACATGACAAATGATTTGAAACTGTATCTGAATATTAGCATTATTTCTAAGTTGGAAAGTACAGTATTTCCTCGTATGCATGAATCAAAATGAATACTTTAGAAGAACTACATTGAAAATACAAATCCCAAAGTAGAAAAGTGCAACAAAACTGCATAGACTGACACATAACTGAAACACAATTGAGTACACCTGTGATTTCCAATCAGTATCAGTCTAGCTATATAAGTATTGTGATAAAATGGCATGTTAGCAACAGAACTTCATCAATTTTGGACCCATGGGTCAACAGTTGCCACAGGAATTGAAAAAATCAGACATTAGATTTTGCAATGATGGACAAAGATACAAGATCAGTGACTAAAAAATTGTTTAAATACAGATGCAGTCTCAATCAGGAGATATAGAGCACGCTATAGTATTTTCCATTTATTTTTCTGATTCTGATATCTGCAAAGCACTACACCTGCTGTTTTTCATAACAGACTCTTCACTACACTTGATAGCTGGAAGGAGGAAGAGAGTACTGAACTGCAAAATATAATGGTTGTGGAACAACAACTGCAGGAAGAAAAAAACCTACCAGAAGACAAAACACTGCAGGTAGATGAAAGAGTGCAGGAAGAAAAAAACCTGCCGGAAGAGGAAAAAGTGCAGGAAGAGGAACTGCAAGAAGACAACAAACTGCAGGAAGAAAAAAGCCTGCCGGAAGAGGAAAAAGTGCAGGAAGAGGAACTGCAAGAAGGCAACAAACTGCAGGAAGAAAAAAGCCTGCCGGAAGAGGAAAAAGTGCAGGAAGAGGAACTGCAAGAAGACAACAAACTGCAGGAAGAAAAAAGCCTGCCGGAAGAGGAAAAAGTGCAGGAAGACCACAAACTGCCAGATGAGGACAAAGATTTACAAGAGGAGATAAAAGAAATTGAGGAGGAACAGGGAACCCCAGAGATGGACAGCCAAGAGCCTGTCAAAAAGAAGAAAAACAAGGGATTCTTTGGTTTCTTCAAAAGACTGTTGACAGGAAAGACAGAGGAAGAGAAAAGGCGCAAAAAAGAAAAACAAGAGAAACATGGCTGCTGGAGTTGGTTGCATTGAAGTGTGACGATGACAGCAAGTCTGAGGAGGCGGTTCTTTCATCATGCTCCCCTCTCCTTCCTCTCCTCACCCTTTCTCTATCCCCCACCTCTCTATCGTTTCCTCATCCTTTCTCTATCCCCCACCTCTCCATCCTCTCCTCCTCTTCCTCATCCCTCTTCTTCTCCAAGATCCCACCACCTACTTTTCTCTCCATTACCCTCCCATCTCTCACTGTCCTTCCACCCTCTTTCTCTCTCTCAAAAACATTAAAAAACAAATAAAAAAAGAAAAAAATAACTAACTGTAGTTGTTTGAAAGTAAGAGCAATATCACTTCAAAAGAAATTATATTTCTGCATGTTTCTGCTTCTCTGAACAAACACAACATACAACTCCATCACATTCTACCTGTTGTTGTTCAAAAGACAATTCACTTCATGCAGTTTGTTGGTTGAACAAAATTTCATTATATTTTAATAACTCAAAAAGGTTGATGCAAACAGGCATGTTATTTTGTTGTTTTTATTTATTTTTCAGACATTCCAAAGATTATTTTCTAGAGTGGATGGTGCTCAGAGTTACAGCCAAATATAGAATTTCATTATTAAAATATTTCATGACTATCCAACTATTACCTGTTTGTGGGTCAGTCGCTGTTATTTAAAACAGTGGTGTCATTGCATCATCTCAGATTTCATTGTTATTTTAGACCCAAAACTGAGTTCTCTAAAATAGTTTTGGATGAATTTGAGAATTGACAAAACTTTCACACCCATGAGACTGAGTGGAGAAATGTATTGTCCTTTTATTAATAGTAACCTTTTCTTTGTCATCTCCTCCTCATAGTAGTTGGAGTTGGGATGGATAACAACTAGTTCCACTACTATACAGAGGAGATGACCACAAAAGTTTATTACAGACAGTAAACAGTGAAAAAGCTTATTATATGTGAAAAGGTTTGGAATCCACAGCTGATTAAAATTTGGAACGCTTACTAAAAGGGCTTTTTAAAATGTCCTTTTATTGCTCAGGACACCCACCTGAAAGTACAATGAAAGTACAGTAACTCCTAAAATACTTTCATGTTTTACAATGGATAAATACATATACAAACACATTGTTAATTATATATAATAACAAATTCATTAGCTCTTTTTGTTGTTTATTTACTTTACATATTATTTACCTTTGACTTAGAGTATATACAAGTTATTCTACCAAACTGAGTCAAATTCAGCGTTGGAATTTGTGTGAAATTTGTGTATTGTTTGGGAAAAACTTTTATCAAATTCACGTTGCACCATATCTAATGGGCACAAACATAGGAAAAGTACAGTCAATATTGAAATTATATTTCCCAATTTTTCCCAAATATCTTTCCTCTCCCAAGAGTTTTCACGACTGAAATTCAGAATTACATTAAAATAAAAAGAATTATATCCACCTATTCATATGTTTTCTCTTCCCCACTCTACAGAGTATTTTTATGAATTAATATACATGCTTTCTGCATCAAAATCAATTTAAATGATTTTTTTACAGAATTTGATATTTATTTGTTCTTAATGTATCACAATTTAAATGCTATCTTTCCTTGTAAAATGTATAAAGTTGAATTAAGAATCTCATTTCTGTAGTTGTGGTTTGAAAAAAGGGTTTAATTTAGCCAGAGGTCCACAAAAAGTATTTGAACTGTTTGTCCAGAGACAAATTCTTGACCATTAAGTTACTCTGCTCAGGTGTGGCTTCAAATGACAGTAACCACACAGCGTAACTGACTCTCTATAATTTATCATATGTTTCTGCAAAGGTGAAATCTCATAGAAAATCAATTGGGTGTCATCATCAAACAGTGCAAAACCTTTCCAATATTTTAATAATTAATGTACGGAACTCGTCAGACTCGTCAGTCTTTTTCTTCTTCATGGTGAAATTCAGGAAATGTCAATGAAATCCTTTGACCCAAAGCTGTATAATAACATGTAGATGGTTTTGTATTACTGACTTACACTGTGAAGCACTGTGCAGGAGCAGATTATTTTTAGGTACCACTGAGAATAGCAGTCAACAACAGTGTTTTGTCTCATTTGGTGGCATCTTTAACAGTTTGAAGTGAGTTCAGGAGAAGGCTGGTTGGTTTCAAAGACAGATGGATGGTTTTAAAAGCAAACAGTTCCGGTCTGCTGCAGATGAAAACCCCGTAATGCCCAAACTGGAGGCTACTTCATGTTGTTTGCCTCAAATAACATGAGTGCATGTCTAATGTGATAAAAACCTTAGTTACCATATACCATTTAGATCTTTAGATTTCCTCAAAATCATTGCTTCTGTTTAGTAACACTTGCAAGTTAATTTGTAGTAAAGAAAATTGTAGTTTTTTTTTCTGCTAAATATACATATTTGCACTGACTTGCACACTTTTATTTTCCCTAATCTTTTTTCAACAAATGTGATTGTTTGGATTTCTGTGTGTAAGCAGACAAAGACAAAGAATAACCTGACCAGGTGCATGAAATATTGCTCTCTCCTGGACTTCTGTTGTCTTTTAGGTGTTCCAACAGGTTATTATACAGAACACAGTCAGAGGTGAGTTCCTCAAGCGTTCACCCATAAAACATAAAATAGCTCAACTTAATATATCAGCAAAATAATTAGAATAAAAATAAAACTAAGTTTTCTTAAAATTAAAAATAAATAAATATGCCTTTCATACTTCAAAAAATAATGTTATGTTTATTATAGAATGATCGAACAGCTATATTTAATCAACAATTTTTTAAAAAGGGCAAATAAGTATCCTATTGTGGCCCTCCAATCTTTGGGAGGTGTAATTGCTCAAAACCCTTTTTCATTTCAAAAAAAGAAAAAACATTATCTCTGCCGGTGCATACCTCCTCTGGTTTTCATACCTTCTCGCAGAATATAATTAGAATTGCCCCCTGGGGATAAAATAAAGTTTTCTGAATAAAGTTTTCTGAATATAAAGGTGAACGAGATAAAGAAATATGCACAGCAGTTAAACATTGTTCCCAGCCGAATCATAGCTTTTGAAGGTTCAAACAGTCCCAGGAAGAGTGGAGCAGAGTTTCTGATTTCAATTCACAGTTGGTGCACATATCTGAGGCCTTAAAATCAGTAATATTGTCTTCATTATAGTAAAATCACTTTGTACAGCATAAGACATAGAGAGAAAGTTTTGAAAAAAACTTCTCCCACAAATGCTTCCTGGTGCAGTTGACTTGTTACCAGTTGTTACAAGCATCAAGACGGTGCAGCTCATGCATTAGAATATATTCATGTTTTAATTCTATTTATCGCTTTGTGTTAATGTTAAAGCAACCATAGTGTTTGAAAACCCTGAGTTTTAACCTGTCTGACTCATTATGACTCTTTTCTGTTGCGTTAATTTTCTAACAACCATGTTTATTTTGATTCCTGAAACAGTTTACAATAGTTTTTTTCATTCAGTAGACAGAATATTTTCTGCCCGTATGGTTAGAGGAGGTTTTGATGATTTAAGAATCACACTCACAACAGCCCTAAGTGATTTTAGAAAATGCTTTGTAGTAGTGCTGACGTGAAAGAAATCCACAAGTAAGGAGTATCATCCTTCCGTATAGATGCAGGAGAACTGGCTTATGCAGTGATCCACTAGGCTAAAGAAATTCTCTTTGTGTAATTCTTGATTAGTGGCCACATCATCTCCTTTGTGAGCTTGTGTGAATTGTAGCCACAGTTTCCTGTTCTTAGCTGACAGGAGTGGCACCTGGTGTGGCTTTCTGCTGCTGTATCTTGTTCAAGGTTCGATGTGTTGTGCATACAGAGATGGTATTCTGCATTCTGTGGTTGTGAGGAGTGGTTATTAGAGTTACTGTTGCTTTTCTGTCTTCTTGAACCAGTCTGCCCATTCTCCTTTGACATCTCACATCAACAAGACATTTTCATCGACACAACTGCAGTTCACTGGATATTTCCTATTTTTCATACCATTCTCTGGAAACCCTAGAGATGGTTGTACGTGAAAATCCCAATAGACCAGCAGTTTCTGAAATACTCAGACCAGTTCATCTGGCACCAACAACCATGCCAAGTTCAAAGTCACTTAAATCCCCTTTCTTCCCCATTCTGATGCTGGGTTTGAACTTCGGCAAGTTGTCTCGACCACGTATACATACCTAAATGCATTGCCTTGCGGCCATTAGCTATTTGTGTTAACAAGCAATTGAACAGGTGTACCTAATAAAGTGGCAAGTGTGTGTGGATGACACCATAGATGCCTGTGGATAAACCAAAATAATGTCAAGATGGCTCCTAGTCTCCAGTAGTTTGACAGAAAAGGAATATTCCAGCATGAAAATGATCCACAACATATTGCCAAAATCACTTAAGAGTTTCTATAAAAGAAAAAATTATGGCCTGGCCAAATTTGTGGCCTCACTTTAATGCATTAGAACACCTTTGGGGTATTTTAAAGAGAAAGATAGAACAACAAACCCTTCAGCTAAGAGCAACTGAATAAAGTAGTCTCTGAAGTATGGCAGAACACTTCTCAAGAAAGTTTGATATCACCCATGCTGAGGAGGATTTAGTTTGTCATCAAAAGTACAGGTGGACATATGAAGTAGCTAAAAAATGAAAGGTTTGAAGCTCAGTAATGAAAGGTGGACTGACTTTTACTGCATTAGGTTCCTCACCATAGTAGTATTGCAGTTATTGGGAGGTGAATGTTGAGTCCTTTGATATTAAAGTGATGTTGCACAGATGTCTACTCACTTTTGTTGTGTACTGTAATTAAATCCACTTTATTCCAAAGAACAACATTTTAAATACCTTTTATTTTGCATCTATAATTTAGGAATGTTGCAGTGTTTCTCATAATACCACTCGTATATAATTTGGCATCTCAGTAAAACACCAGTGTCTGTCTTGTCTCCACTGTAGTGCAGTAAGTCATGCGGATCGGGCCACCGACAACGAGCTCTGCAGTGTATAGACCACAACCAGCAGGAGGTCCATGAGATGTACTGTGTGAACCAGATCAGGCCACCACACTTAGAGAGCTGCAACACTCATGCTTGTGAATTCATCTGGATCACAGGAGAATGGACTGAGGTGAGCGGCAGAAAAAAAGTGTGTAGCATTTAGATGATCAGTGAAAGGTCTGAGATCTTATTTTTTTGGTTTATGCAGAAAGTACTTTACTCTTCATGAGGACCGCTCATGTAAATCACCATCCTTCAATCCGGTGATGTGGGAATGCCAGAAATCACTGTTGTTATTTCATGCCAGTGATTTATTCTCTTCTCCAGTGCTCAGCCAGCTGTGGCCAGGGCTACCGCCAGCGTCTGATCTCCTGCAGTGAGGTGCATGTGGACAATGACAACTATGAGTACGGCCATCAGTCTTTGTCCAACTGCCCTGGGACCCCCCCTGAGAGCTACATGCCTTGTAATCTGGACCCGTGCCCATCGCCACAGGAGTGGAGGGCTGGAATCTGGGGACCGGTGAGCGAGTCCATGCTCCTCAATGCTGTCTCGTCATTTTTCAGTATTTCAGCAACAAGAGACATACATGGTTGTTGTGTTAGTTTGAAAAGTATAATCAAAGGCTTTGTGCTTTACGAGAGACTGACTAATGTATAAATACAAGTTAAAGTATTTTCCCCCAGTTTTGCAGCTGATTAAAAGATTTTCTATCATTATCCAGGCATCCATTCGCAAACTACGCTACATTTGTCAACATTAACTGACGTTACTTAGCTGTCTTTAATCTCAAGAGGCACAAATATGAATTTTAATTAGCTATTTGTATATGTTTTAGGATTTTCTTTTGCATAAATAAGACTACATTTTGCGGATTATGTTAAAACAATAAAAGTTTTGACCTTTGTCGAACCCAAATGATAAATTCTAGTCATGAATCTTGATCTTTTTCAAACTGTCACTGTGAAGATCAAAATTTTGGACATACCGTCATCCACATGTTTGACTTTCACGCCGTTTTGCTTCTTCTGCTTCCCTTCAGTGTTCAGTCAGCTGTGGGGATGGAGTGACGGAGCGGACGGTGCAGTGTGTTTTAGCAGATGGTCAACAAAGCAATAGGTGCTCTCAAGATGCAAGGCCAGAAGCCAGGAAAGTCTGCAGGAATCCAAGCTGTGAGTGTTGCAAGAAAACTGCTCTTTTTAACCAAAGTCAAGGCTACCAGGATTAGATACAAGCCAAATGAAAGCATCTCAGTTTCCAGTATTAGGTATGGCTCAACACGACTCGGTCATCTCAGAAATTTGGCCTTTAGTGAAATATTTATGAAGCGAGGCAAGCATCAAAGATTTACTGTTCAGTGTATTTATTTCCCTTATGGTACCAAGGGACATCAAAGAGTGGGTAGCTTTTGGTTTTCTTTGATTCGATGAAGTGATTTGCCACACTTGACTTAACTGCTGAAATTTGTGAAAGATGCGTGCACATCTGTGTATACAGCCCGAGTGCCTGTCCTGTGTGAAATCTTTGAATACAACACTCCTGAATGCTTACTTATTTCTACTTCTTTTTGTGTCTCAAGGCCATTTGCCTATGAGCTGTCAAGACATCCTGAGCATTAATGGTCCCATCCCAGACAGCGAACACTTTCTCAGCATTCAAGGAAAAGCACTCAAGGTAAGATAATATCATCCTATTACCTCATCAGTACACAAAGCGCAGCTTGTGAAGCCATAACAGGTTTTATTTATGACGAGTACCAGACACTTGTTAAGGCTTCTCTCTTTTCTCTCTTGACATTTCAAATGACTTAAACACTAACATAATGTTTCGCTGCACTGCTTACATGTGTCTCTGTGCTTAAAATTAATCTCTGCCTGCATGTGTTTAGGCATACTTCTGGCACTGTGGCTTCGTGTAAAAGGTTGCAAATAGATGCAGCACATTTCACAACACAGTGCCAGAGGAAATTCTTTCTCTGCTTTCAGAATGACTTTGCACAATAGGGCAGCTCAGGTCATTTTTCGTGATTGAGTGCATTGTGTTTTTCCAATATACACACAATCTTATGTCTTGTCTGTAGCCTTGACACTGTCATTGTAACATCCTGTGTTGTTGTTGTTTTTCACCACTTCCAAATCTGCACCTTTTCTGTAATTTGCTGTTTTTCTCTACCATCCTATCACCTCCATGCCTTTCTTTTACCCTTACTTCCCCACTACTCCACCTCCATCTGGTCTCCCACCTCTACTTCCCCTTTTACTCCTCCTTTGCCCTTTTTTCCCTCAGGTCTACTGTGCAGGAATGCAGACAGAAACTCCACAGGAGTACATCACCTTGACAACCGGTGAAGGGGAGAATTTTTCTGAGATCTTTGGCTTCAGGTAAACAGCTAACAGGATAACAATGAGCACAGCCTGTTTCATTACAAAATCCAGCTGACTCCTGGCTGTAACTTCCACAGAAGTGTGAAGAGCTAAGGTATCTTTTATGTACGTGTGTGTTTCCCAGGCTCAATGACCCCACCCAGTGTCCAGCCAATGGCTCCAGAAGAGACGACTGTGACTGTCGGAGAGACTACACTGCTGCTGGCATCACCACCTTCTCCAAAGTCCGCCTGGACCTCAGGAAGATGAACATCATCAGTGAGTTGCCCACAATCTCAGCAGCATCCTGTGCCAATGTTAACTCTACATTACTCCCAAATGAGAGCTTCCTTTGCCATTTAATTATGTCCATGTTCTACAGGGTTAATGGGCTCAAGATGTCTTTAAGGTTCATTTAAGAGACACACAATTACAAGGCTTGAGGGGATTAAGTGAAACTGCTCTAACTAGACGGAATCATCCTGTTATTGCCATTTGGCTGACCTTAAAACGAGGGCAAGATTTATTGCAAATACCTTAATATTTGGTCATTATGGCAAATGCAAGCCATCATAGCAAATTTCAAGACAGAAATTTTCACGAATGACTGGTTTGTGGCTTTATCTTGATATTTAGCTACCGATTGGAATTTTGCTGTCACCCGCGAAGGCAAGAGTGTTCCATTTGCTACAGCTGGAGACTGCTACAGCGCCGCCCGCTGTCCACAGGTGAGAATAAAGACAGCTTTTAAAACGATTTCACTTGTTGCACCAGGAGACGAATAACAAATAACATCAATGATGGCTCAGTTTTATCAAGAGGAGCCACTCAGATGAGCAGGAATACATTAAACCAGGAACTTAAAAGGAATGTAGTCTCTATTAGTGTTATTAATTACACCTGTGCTTTTCCTGCTACGACTTGTCAGAATGTCTACCGTGACAGAGGTGCTATTAGCTACCATGTCATTTCATGCCTAGATAAATTTAGAATATGTCTCATCCAAAAAACAAGTACAGCTTTGCAATTTGTACCTCGTCCTGTCCTCTTCGACAATATGGTCTGTGTGCTGCTTTGATCAGATATTTGTGTCTTGATCTGTTCTGTCTGTTTTCTTTTTGTGTGTGTGTTCTGTGCTGTTTTGTATGTATTCTCTTATTGAGTTTTATGCATTTTAACCACATCATTGTACCTATCATCAGTCCATGCTTGTCCATCCTTGTCATCATACAAATAAATACTCTATGAATATTATACCTAATACAGTTAGATGGTTTCTTTGTAAAATGAAACAGATTTGAAAATTACAAAGTTAATATTTGCAGTTTGAAGGATGTAATTATTAATTTAATTGAGCTTCTTCCCTACTCTTAACCTTGTTATGTTGTGCTTCCTCCTTTTTTCTGGTGCTGACCCTTAAAACTCAGTGTATCAAAGTGCATGGCAATATTCAGTTATTTCTATTTTTTCCACATATATCACTGTCATATTGAATTTACACTTTTTCTCTCTGTTTGTCTCTTCTTTTTTTTTTTTTTAGGGTCGGTTTAGGTTAAACCTGTCAGGAACAGGTTTTAAGGTAGCTGAGGACACCTCATGGGTCTCCCAGGGCAACTATGCAGTGGCTAATATACAAAAATCACAGGTAATTTGTCACATAAACATTGTTATAGCCAAGAGGAAACTCACAAAATAACTGCAAAAATGAGACAGTGTATTCAAATATTCAGAATCATATGGCAGAAGGAGAAAAGTCCCTCCTTCCTCTCCCTTATGTCCTCTGGGCTTTAAACCACCAGATGGGTTTAACCCCAAGTCGGTCCGGTGTTCCCAGCTCCTCTTCTCTCTGTAAACCTGCTGAGAAAGGAGCTCTATCGGGCAGCTGCTCTCTCAAGTGCCTCCCCACCCTTCACTTTTGAAATGGAGATCAGGCTGGAGCGCACTTTTTGGCAAGGCAAAAACAGGAGGCGGCAGCGATGCCAAAAAGTGTTCACAGCCTGATATCCAAAGCCAGCTGGCCCACTTTGGGCACTCCAGGCAGTTTAACTAAAGCCTGGTTGTGACAGTGGGATGGAGACAGCACTCCAGTGAAGATCAGACAAACCACTTAGAGCACACTGTGTCTTTCATGTCGTGGGATAGTGATTTTGGCGTACTCGCCTGATGCAATTTTCTTTTTATTTGTACAGGTTTGTATGAAACCGTCAGTGTGCTGCATGCAAATGATGCTAGTGAAGTGCTCATGAGTAATTAGCTTGTATTTCTCTACTTGTTGCTGTGGGTGATTATTATCTCATTCATACCTGGCGACAGCCTGCTTGGTGGGCCTCAGTCTTTGTGTGCCTTTTATTAAGGGAAATCAGACTCCAGAACCACCAAAACAACTTCGCCACAAATTACTTTGAAAGTGGTGAGATTCTCAGACTTCCAAATATCAGTTCCTTCAGTGTTAAGGTGGAAAAGACTAGAGATTTCCACAAGACGGGTGAAAAATGACAGCAGCTGTGGTGCTGATGAAATATTATCTTACTCTTAGCCTGTGTAAAGCTATGTTACCAAACCTAATACTCTTCGTTTTCTTTGCATGTAAAAGTACATTCCTGAAATAGATTCTTCCACAGCTCATGTTATTCTGCTTGTGTCCTCAGGATGGCAGCAGAGTGTCAGGAATGTGTGGAGGCTACTGTGGCAAATGTACACCGTCCTCTGGCCGCAGTCTGCCTGTAATGGTGGAATAGATCTAAAGCCATCAAACAGGTGTGGAATGCATTAGAAACGTGGTAACAGTACATATACGAATATCAAATGCTTCAAATCACAAAAACACAGAACTTTCTTTTGTCTGGTCTTCATACTAGTGTGCAGATTGATGAGCTGTTAATGACTGATTGAGTGAGTGTGTGTCTTTTATATTTTTTTGCATCCATTTCCATTGATCTCATCTTCAGGTGCTCATCATGTGAACACATCACTCCTCTTTGGTGCTACAGCCAGTGCATTGAGCTCAAATCCATCCTTCACATAACCTCTTTAAATCGCATGTGTATAGTGTAAATAAATCAGGTGTAAGTACTGTAAATAACAGGATAAAATGTCTTATTTATTGTACTCACCATTTATTTTTATATTTTTGTGTAATTTAAGAGTTGCAGTAGCAAACACCAACCAGTTGCCGTGTATGAGATTTTTGCCAGAGTGTGCCTTCCATTTTGTATATTAGCCTATTTAACTTTTTAGTGCTGTCATTACTCCACATTGCATGTGTTACAGCCAGTTGTTTTATCCAATGATGTTGTTGTTGTGATGGTCACCAGTCCTGTGGTTCTTATGCAGTGAAGTGTCTCCAAGCAGGGTTTTCTTTGCACATGGTAGACATACCCAGTATAACCATACTGATTTTTTAATTTATTTTTTGTTCAGTTTCCTACTTAGGATGTATTTCTTAGCCAGATGTGAGAGTCAGGACTTCCTAGCTGTGTGGAACTATTGCATTAGATAGCAAACTACAAATTTCATTGCTTAAAAACAGTGAAAGTACACGTCCTCTGGGTTTGCTTCTAAAACGTTGTTTGTAACTGATCAAATCCAAAAGCAGGTGTCACAAACCAACTAAACTGTGTTCTCGCTGCCCCATCTGCATCTGTCCAGCTGTTGTGTCAGGTGCAGCACTTACACACTGCAGGAAAACGCCAGGTGTTGCTGCCAAACTGCTTTGGTAATTTGAAGTACTGTTATGGAGTCATTTCAGTCTCTAACTAAATACCATTTAGAATGTATCGCCCAGATATATGCAGGAGGTTTATCCATAGACAAATACACTGAGGCATAACACACATGCACACATACATTACTGGATCATGAAGAGAAGAGTATAGGTTACAAAACCCACAGAGATTACGCTGCCAGACATCAGAGACCTAAATTCCTGTGTGTTCCTGCATTTCTCCCAGGTAGTGTGCAGGGACCAGTGGGAGCCATTAGCCTGTAGCTTTTACAGAATAGTCCGGTTGTCTTATCTGCAGCAGCTTGAAAGAATTCAAAACTTCCTCAGGCCAATAAAATTCTAGTAGATGCTCTGGAGATATAACACAATAACCTGACCCTGGAGACACCTCTCAAACTGCTGAACCTGCAGGCCCTGCAGCGTGATTTCTGTCCAGATGCTGCTTGTAAACCGTTGTCTCCTGTACCTCACTTTCTGTTCTCCATCTTTGTTTGATTTTTTGTCCAAACTGTACATAAGCTCCAATTTAGAGCATTTT
The DNA here is from genome assembly GCF_022539595.1 of Amphiprion ocellaris. Taxonomy (NCBI): domain Eukaryota; kingdom Metazoa; phylum Chordata; class Actinopteri; family Pomacentridae; genus Amphiprion; species Amphiprion ocellaris. Next base: position 19,636,318 of record NC_072770.1, read on the forward strand.
GTTCTTTGTGAAGATATCAGGGTACTTTTTTAAAATTTTATGTATGTTTTTGTATCTCTTTCGCCACTGTTCTGCAGTATTGTGAGCTGTTTTGTTTTAAAATTTGCAGAAGAATTCAAAAAGTGTAGACGAAAATGCAAAAAGAAATTATTCATTTTATTCTTTAGATTTAGATTTGTACTTTAGATATATGTACAACTCATTAAGAAGCCATATTTGCTGTTCTGTATGGTGCTATTCCGGTGCCTTAAGTGATAATGTGCACACTTCAGTCAAAAGGGAATTTAACACAGATTTAATCTGCAATGAAACAAAAATAAAAGACACGGGGAAGAAAATATTTTGTGTTTTACTGACAGTTTCAGCTGACAAATGCACTTCTCAATGTGAATATCAGAAAGTAGTTCAGCCAATATAGTTCTCAGGTGTCATAAATGAAGGGATTATTATATTTAAGTGTATTTATCTTATTTGACACATTTGCCATGTGTTTATCAGGCAACTGAATGTGTATTATTAGCTTTTAACAATGTAAAGTCTCTTTTTATATTCTTTATTTTACATGCAAGTATTTATTTTACCTTTTCTTGTGAATGTACATTAGCCTTTTCCATACTGACTATGGATTACCACACCGTATTGCCATGAAATGAACCATCTGGCAGCACATTTCTTGTTTTATGAATGCATTTATTTGTACATATAAATGTGTCATATTTGCATAAACTGTATAAGCAGAGTTTGGTGCTGCCACATGAAAAGTATGATTTATGGATGAGACCGGATAAGACAATGATTGGAGATTAATAAAATGTCTGACACGCGCCGCACTTGTCCGTCTGCTTTTCACACTAATATATCATTTTTCCCCCTAAACCTTGCCCTTGCTGTGTCATTGGCTGGGATGCCGGCTGTAAAAATCACGAAAAGCTGATAGTGTGGTTAATGTTTAGACCGTAAAATTCCTGCTCCGGAACACTTCTGCTTAATTCTGATTACCCTCTTTACACCATCATAACAGTCTGTCAGATATGTTTTATGGATCTAATCTCTTCTCTGTCTGTGTTCATAATAGTGAATTATCAGGCCATCTAGCAGGCGTCAGCACAGGTTCTCCTAAATGAATTGAATTTATTGTGGAACAGATTCAGGCAGGAAATAAAACTGAAGGAATCAAATTTTTTGAGTACAGTTTAAAGACCTACTCCAGACACAGTTTTTAAGGCCTTCAAAAAAATACTCTACTTCAGTCATTTATGTTTGATATGCTTTTTTCAGTGCAATTTAAAATCAATTAATATGTGGATGTTTTTCATTTTAAAAGATGAGGACGGCTCCTTCCAGTGTATGGAAATGCTGGGCATTTAAAATTTCTTTTATTTTGAAATGTGATTGACTTCCAAATGATTTGTGACACCACACAATCATCTTTTGCAAACACATCTTAAACTCAGATTTAAAGAGATTATGTAGAAACTTTCTGTCTTCAGCAGCTCCGTGAGTCTGCACAAAGACTCAAACATCCAAATGAAGTCCAAAAAAATGAGCAAAATAACACATTTTGAATAGATTTAATGAACTATAAGACAACATGTTAACCCTAAGACTATATAACCTTTAAAATAAGAAACAAAACATCTACTTTTGTACAGTAAAAATTTAACTTATCACATGTAATCTTGCCTTTACACTTGGGTTTCTTCGGTTTTACTCAGCCTGGTATGAATAGTATCTGAATAAGACATTACTGAGTTGTTTTGCTGACATTAATATTCTTCTGCTTTAAAGTAGTAATCATTATTTTATAATTTTAAAAAAAAACAGCCGCATAATTCACTTGAGTTTTAACTGTAAAAGGTTGAGCATATTCAGCACGTCTGTCATTGTTTATGTAACTTCTACATGGAGCAGAGAATAAAATGCCAACTGTGTGCCAGGATGAATATGCATCAAAGTACCACTGACTATATTACACAAGCTTACAGGATTGAAATTTCATGCTGTGTCGGGAATCTCAGGTGAGCCGTAGCAACCGGAGCCAACCAGTCAATTTGAGTCTGACTCTTCAAATGTCTGTCAACAGTCTCGGTAAGCTGCTGCTTGAGAGTGGCTGTTATGCAGGGGATAAGAAAAAGTGTGAAATGGAAAGAGTGGCGAGGAGGAATGAGGGAGAGAGAGAAGCTTTCAACAGCTCCGAGGTTTGTCTAAACTTAAGTACGTGATTCAGATGTAGATTTGCAAACATCCCCCTGGTCAGTTTGCAGAAAAACTCTTCTTGCACACCCCTGAAAACAGCAGTACAGAGCAGATAGATGACAGCAGCATGTCAGCAGGTTTGTATTACATCAGATATCAATGAAAAATAAACTGCAGACTTACAGGCAAGTCTTCTGTCCTCGGTGGATGGGGCCGAATGTAATGTAAAGAGCTCAGTTTCACTGCTCAGTTTGTTAAAAATTCTGATGAATTCCTTCAAGTGCGCTGAATGTGCATTTAACACTGCAAAAATACTGCAGGTTTTTAGCAGCATGATCAACAGAGTGAGGGACACCCACTGTGTGATAGTTCAGCAGCAAAGGACATGGTTTATTCTAGTTGATGGCTCGTGTCACATGTTGATGGAGGTTTGAACCTTTAATGTGTATTTGACCTCCACATAATGTACACATGTCTCTGTAGACTCGCACTAGAGTTTAACCTCAGGCTGCTGGTATTCTTTATAAGTTTGTAGTTTTCCCCTGTTATCTTCAGTGATCTGTAGCACTCCTGCAGCTAAATTTCACCATCCACTGCCAATATTTTACCTCGTCCCTGATATGCATCGCTGTAAGGAAGTAAGGGTACTGTTATCATTCACTGGAGAACAGGCAGGTGCGACTCTGAATTACGCAGCCACCACTTCTAATGCTGCAAGAGCTTGTTCTTATCTCTGAATGTCTCTGAATTTGTGTGCAGGTGTGTGACTAGGACAGAGAGGGTTGTGTGGAGATGCCAGTGTACCAAACAGTAGCTCATAAAAATAATAATAATATTTGCACATTCACATACCCATACAGAGTCCGTCTCTCTGAGTCTATATTCTAGTCTATTTAAGTGCAATGTGCCAGTTTTTTTTTTGTTTTTTTTTCCACACTAGTCTTGCAGAGCTTCCCACAAGGATTAGAGCAGTGATCTAAGCTGCTGTGGGCTTCAGGCTGTACTAGACGTTCCCAACACTTCTGAATGTCATGTCCAGCACCTTGGAAGTGACGCCAGTTGAACCAAAATCCGCCCTAACAGACTTCTGCAGGTCTGAAGTTCACAGGCAAGATATTTGAGATAATGTGAGTTAAAATGCAGGAATTTATAAGTCCTGGAGCCGTAGACACTGTTACTTTTCACTGTATTCAACTGATGCAGACGGAGGCAGAAAGAAAGACAGACTGATATCAGCTGACTGTATGACCAAATAAGGAGCTTTTCTCAGCTTCCACCTAGTTTTTTTCCCCCCCTGCATTACTCCTGGAAATAGCATGAAAGCTGTTTTCAATTCTGTGTTTAGACTCTTAACTTAAGACTTAATGAGGGGAGTTTTAGAGTTGTGAGTCCCCTGGGTCAGCTCCCCCTGCCATCATTACCATCATCATTCCTAAAGGTAATGTGTGATGGCTTTGAACTGATACTTAGCAGTAAGCCTCAGGCCCACATGCACACACAAATAATTTGGATGCCCAGATACTGTAGCCTGTGTGTTTATCTGGAAGGGCTGCATGTGTGTGTGGCTGCATGTCGATTTCATGTGTGGATTTGCTTCCTCTTCATTCCTCTGCTTTTCTGTCATGCTGCCATAATTTGACTCCAGACTCCTGATGTGTAACAAATATGTTTTTGCTTTCATCTGCTGCCGTGTCTCAAGGTTGTCTGTCCGTCCTTGAGATGAAGCAGCGATCTTCTCACAGTTTCTCTGTCTCATTCTCAATTCAGCTCATTTTGTTTTCACGTAGCAACATCTGCACTGCTGTCTGTTTCTCACTCCTGACAAGTGATAGAAACAGGCTGCATGGCAACCACTCTCCAGAATAAAGAATATAGCAAATGCTGTATTAAGAAACAATTTTTAAAGAGGGAAAAGTATTAATCAGATATTTAAAAACCACAGGACACAGTTTTGGCTTTAAACATTTGCTTTCAGACACTCGCATGCTGACGAAATAAATGTAGAATGCAGAACCCTGTAATTTGACTTTATTAAATAGCTGTGCATGATCGTGCTGAAATTGAGATTGGGGCTGTGTTAGGCAGCACTGACATTTGTGCAGACTTGCCACTCTATTTAAAACAAAAAATCAATGAAATAAATAATCTGTGTTCAACAGAAAGAAATATAAAACACCGCCCACAACTGTGCGTAACAACTTTTCCACATTATTGTGCTCGTCTGAACTTTACTGGCTGACAGAGCAGAGAAAATTGGGTATTGAATAGGACCTTGGGCAAAATGTGCATCTAGAAATAATAATAATAGAGGATAAGCACATCTTGGTAAAGCTGCCTGTGAGTCAGAGCACTCTCACATTGATGCTGTGCCACTTGTGCTCAAAAGCCTTTTCTCTGATGATAAATAGCAGCCACTTGCTGGAGTCAACACTGTCAGACCACAGGGAAGAAAAACAACCAGACGGGCTCATGACTGAAGTTTATGGTGAAATAAAAGTTGAAATGAACCTACTTAGAGAAAATGTGAACACAGACAGGAGTAATGACGTGTTTTTCTGAATGTCCAAGTAAAAGTTTCATTGTGACTCACCGATGACATGAAAGGAGGAGAGATTGTTATTGATCTTTTGGCACTGGGGACATTTTGCAGTTGATGAATAACAGGAAACTGGCACAAATCGAGTAAAAACAGTGTTTGAAGGAGAACGCAGACATAAAAACATTTATTTCCGCAGTGTCATGAGATGTTTTCATCCACAGAGCTGTCATTTAACACTGCATCCCTGGTTTTATCCAAATGTAATTATAGTTTGTCCTTTTGAAAAAAAAAAAAAAAGAACTATTTCACCAGGCTTCCATTGGCTGTGAGGGAACAGGGTGGAGCTGCTATCCGGAACAGTGCAGCTCCATTCATTAATGAAGGCGGTTAATAGTACAGGACAGCAGCCTGAGTAGCTCCGTGCGTTTGGAAAAACTGTGGGTGATTTTTATTTACAACGGATGCGCACTGATCTCCCTCCGTGCGCCATTTGTGTCGGTAGCAGACGACTGTGTCTTCACTGTCCCGGGTCCAGCTGGTCATGTTCAGTCGTGGCTCCAAGAGGAGAGATTCCAGCAGATTGGTAGGTAGGCTACACAAAGTTAATAAAGGTTTGATGGTCTGCAAAACGCACGTCTTCACTTGCTTGCTTTTTTTCCTCTGTAGTTAAAATTACGCATGCGACTTTTTCTCGTTTGTTGTGACTCTTTTTCCTCCCCCGTTGCTAAGGGGATCAAGTGTCATCTGTTAAGATAACTCACTGGCACGACTGTTGAAATTGCACAGCCAGGCTCATGAAAGATACTGTGTGTTTTCTCTGTTTCAGTCAGTAAGTTTTGAAGTTGGCTGCAGTGCATGCATTGCTTGTTGCCATGAGAAACCACGTTTGATTGCTTCAAGGTTTTTATTTTTATTATTTATGTACTTATTGTCTGTTGTCAATGCAGTTGAGTGTAAAAATTTCACTTAAAATATATGACATTTTGGCACATTGCTGCTGTATGTTGTGGTGCTTTTGAAAACCACCATAAAAGTTTTTTTTTTTTTTTTTTTTTTTTTTTTTAGGGTGTAAGAAGTGCAATAATTCTGAAGAAACTACCAGTTAACTAATGGCAATTGGACCTTTAAAGCTCCAGCCAGTGTTGTCTTGTCTGAATTCATTATTGCCAGTTGTGACCCATCTACTTCTGTTTCTGTCCATCCCAAAGCTGAACCCTGCAGATGAACCACAGAGAGGACAGCCCTGCACCACCTGTGGAGAACAGTGTCCTGGCTTCGCCCTGCACAAATGGAGGTACAACGCTGCAAAATCACTTTGATCCAACCAGTTTTGGGGTCAGATATTTGTTTTTTTACATGTGCACACACCATTGAATTCATTCACAAAGACAGTTCAAGCCATGAGTAATTTGCTGCACTGCAGCAGGGACATGTAACCAGCTGATTAAGCCTCCACCAAGTTGGCCATTCTCCAAACAACAACTCTTGGGTTTCTTCTTCATGTGGAGCAGCATTCAGGAAGAACTCTTTGAGATGCCTAGTACTTTGAATGGAATTAGCCATGCATAATACTGTGAGGAAACTATTGTCCTGCCCCCATGTGCTTAAAGATAATAGGTTTTACTGTAGAGATGTCTCATGCAGCAGGAAGAATTCCAGCCTGCTGTTCCTATAGTCACGTTGTCAGAACCCAGACCGCATACATTCTCTTACGCTGTGAAACAAACTGTATATTGTAAGGAGAAGTGATCCTGATGTAGAGTACAGTTGGTTTGGGTTGGTGTGTGAAAGACTGGAAATAATGTGCCCAACTCTGTCATAGGGAAAGCACAGCAGAAGAAGAACATACAGTATTGTTAGTTTATCTGAAGCTGATTCTTGTGACCAGTGGCTCAGTCACAAAGTTGCTCTGTTAGTTAAGATGTTGCGAGCGCTGCCAGTGTCTCACTTTATCGTCTACTTACTGCTGAAGCTCAGTTTGAGGAAACGGCAAAACCCCTAAGCACATTATGTACTGCTTACAAATTCCAAATTGTAAACATGGATCAAAATAAGCGGTTCGACCTGGTCATGGAAGGATTAATTGGGAAAGAGACGTCCAAAATTCTAAGCTCACAAACACTGTGTGTGAAGTTTAATATTTTATTTCAGTTTGCAATTTTTGTGCACCTGCACAATCCTGAATGTGTGTTTTCATTCTGCAGCACACTAGAATTATTTTCAAAAAGCTTTTCTTCATAAAGACAGAATAAATTGCAAATAACTGCAGTTTTTTGGGAAGAAAAATAAACATAACAAAGTTAGCTAAGTTGGAGCCACCTTATTCAGAGTGAACATGGCAGCCATGGATTTGCAAGGCATTTTGTCTTCTAATAGGGATCCACAATAGAAGGGGAGGGACTGAACCGTAAAGACCATCCAGTCTCCTTTGCTGTAAAGTAAACTATTACAGGGCAACAGCGGGCTCAGGAATGCAGCCTTTTAGTTGCTTGTCTTTGCAGTCTCACAATAAAAAGTAAACTTTTTCCCCTCCAACAAGCTGGAATAAAACGTTGTCAGTGGACACAGACTTCAGACTTCCTGATTTTATGTGCTGAGACTATTTTATAGCTCCACCACATCTTTGTTTCAGAGGAGAAAATTTGCCAATTTCACTGGAATTTCCTGCTTCTTTGTCACACAAATATAAATGTGTTTAAATGCGAATTTTCTAAGGAATGGTAGTAATGCCGTGTTTTGGAATGTGGTGGACTTTCAGTGACCCTGAGGTTGAAGATAGGAAAATGAAGAGAGTGTTTGGGCACATACTGTCTCCTCTGGTCACAAAGCAGGAGCTGTTTGTCTGTTGCTCAGCTGACAAAGGCAATCATCACTTTCAAATACTAGCTTTGGTTTTCTAACATAAAGACATTTTATGGTCCATGTGGATCATTGTATTTTCTCAAACTCATCTGCTCATGGACATCTTTGTACATCAAGACATGGGGCTTTGAAACTGGTGGCCTTCAAATCAACAGCAGAATTCTGAGCCTTGTTAGAGGTGTGGCTCTGGATGATCATGTGAAATTAGGTTCACATATCCATGATACATGCATGATAAATCCTAGTGGCTTTGGTAGTCCCTGTCTTTACCTTCAGCAACACTATGAGATTGACATGTTTAGTTTTGAGTGAATATCTTGAAAACTTTCGCACTGCAATGTTTTTCTTTATTTATTTTTATCTCTTCATTTCTACAAATGCTCACTCTGGCTGTCAGCTGTATTTAAACTGTCCTCATAAAAAAGCATTAATCTGTACTCATTTCTAATTTGAATTTATTGTTTCTGTTAATGCCTGTCACACCCTAAGTCCCCAGCAACCAAAACTCTTGAGAAATCTCTTACCCAAACACATATTGTAAATATTAGTAATACATTTGTGTTTCCTATGTATATACTGTATGGATCATTGTGTTAGTTTCAGTGGTTGCAATGGTTTCCATGTTCCTTATTTTATTAGGTATTAAAGTGTGTCATGCAGTTTGGTCCTGACTCATTCTCACCCTGCCTTAGTCTTGAATGTAAGCTGTGAAAGTGAAGCGAACACTGATCAAGTGACTTAAAACTGCATTCTTGCTAGTGACCAGCAGGGGGTGACTCCTTTGGCTGCAAGAAGAAGCCTGACTTCATAAAAGTCCATGAGAAAAAGACCCCACATCTCATCTGATTTATTCGTTTTAGTAAGCATTTTCCTAATAATTTATTTCTCTTAATCACTAGTTCCAAGTCTCCTTCAGTACAGAGCAATTTGAACTTTCTAAATTATAGCGCCATCTGTTTCAGAGTGGGGCTACCTTGTGATTGAAATGTTGCTGCAGTATCTGCATGTATTGTGCCCTCCATCTCTCTGTCAAATGCCAAACTCAAAACTTCAAAACAGTATCCACAACATGTGAGTGATGTCACTTCTAGACTTGGTCTCAAACACTCATAGTTAAACCCATGGTCTTGGCACACTTGGCTCAAGAGGAGTTCATCTTGGTTTAACAGATCTTGACTGCAACAATACTTTAGCCATACGTTAGCTGTTCCTTTTCAGTGTGATCATCAGGTCAAAAGTTTGAGTTGTCTAAAACTTCCCACACAGTTTGCCAATAAGCAAAAATCAATCAAGCAATAACTGTGAACCTAAAGCATTAGTCACTAAATGACACTAAAACCTGAAATTCACCTGTGCATATTTGCAAGGAAGTTTGGTTTTGGCACTGTTTTTTTGTTTTAGTGGCATTGTTATTCCACCCATCCAATATCTATACATTAGTTAATCCTCATTAAGGGGAGTGGGGTCTATCCCAGCTGACTTAGGGTGAAGGCAGGCAGCACCCTGGACAGGTCACCAGTCTACTGCAGGGCTAGACAGAGAAACAAACAAGCACAGTCACATTCACACCTACTGAAAATTCAGAATTATCAATTCATTTTCTATACACCACATAATCCTCATTAGGGTCACGGGAGGGCTGGAGGCATTGTGTTATTTCTGAATTTATTAATTTCACATGTTTTCATCACATGTAGGTCAAGCAAGTTGGTAGATATCCATTGTTTACTGAAGTGTAGTCAGGAGAGTCGAGTTTTCATGGAATGAATACGCCACAGAGAAGGGTGCTACTGCGATATACACAGCCTCTCTTCCATTCTTCACACTTTTAACATGTGTTTGTCTCAGAATTCACTGAAATATTTATGATTCTCTAAATATTCAATAATTGAATGTGCAGTGCAGGCGTAGTTTTTCTCCCCTTTCCCTCTTCTTTTTGCTCTCCTTTTTCCTCTGTGTAAGATTTCCACGAAGCTGAGCTTCAGGGTGTGTTTCAGACTCGTCCTTTATAGTAAGTTGACTGAGTGTGTTGAGGCATTTCCCCATTCATAGTGATGAGAGAAGTCAGTCCAGCGCCGGGTATTTAAAATCACCCCAGCCTACCAAAACATTACCCTCAAGAATTTGCTGTCGACGGTGTTTTATTTAATCAAAGTGTAAAAGCAAACAGTCCATGTTTGCAAACTTTAAAAGTCTGGTGGACGATCCAGGGCATCTCAGGAGAATTTTAAAGTGGTGGAAGTTGTTATGGAGTAGGGAGGCCTGCCCTGCTGGTCCTCACGTACGTACAGATAAACGAAGAGTTTCAGTTTCCTGGCTGCTTGTGTGTCAGTGTAACTCGGTAAGCCGAGCTGACTGCTCTGAGCAGGTTAGCAATTGGAGGAGATCCTCATTGCACAACATGCTCCTCTTGAATCATTAATGCTTGCCTTTGGCTTGATGGATTTTCTTGTGCTAATGAGACTCATTACTAGGCTTATTAACATGAGCGCTGAGTGTGAATGTGTTATCTGATCAGCCTGATCACATGACTCTCTCTCTCTCTCTCTTCTGCACGTTTGTTCTAGAGCTGCATCTCATGTAAAAGTTACACTTGTTTTAAAGACTTGACTCAGTCCAGACTTGATCCCTGCTACGATGAAGGATTTATGCAATGCATTTGCCACAAGTAGTTTTTAATTTCCTCTGTGCTTAATTTAAAGCATTAGGTTTGCTTCAGGTTTTGCCAGAGCTGACTGCCATTGGACAAAGCCTGTGCTTGTATGCAACAAGGTCTTAGCTGAAACTTTAGCTGGCTAAAAGCAGTGCTGAGGGGGTAGTAGATGAGGAGAAAAGAACAGGGGGAAGGAGAAGAGAAGATGGCTGCAGCAGAACAAGAGAGACTGGGGTTGAGTTTTAACCCGGCCCTGAATGGCTTGCTGACGTCTGTCCCCTCGGTAACCCAGTCCGATCTGCATGACACAGGGTGGCCCCGCTATTAACTGTGTTAACAAGACGGCCTGGCAAATAAAACTGTCAGGGCGCCCAGGCATATGAATGGCTTCTGGCTATTGCAAGCAGAGCAGAAGATTCAGTTTGAGACAAGGGGGAAGGGAGAGAGAAACCACTGGTGGTCGGTGCCAGACAATGGAAACTTAGTAGATTTATCACTAAAGCTCTGTCTGTGTATTGGCATGGAGATGGTAAGCCTCCTGGCTTGATAGTTTCCAGGAATGAAAAAAATGAAACACTCCGCCCAGTCTGCTGTGTTCGCTCCTTCTCAGGGCTTGTTTGGAAGCAAGAGGCAGCAGCAACATCTGCGGTAGCGCTCTATGGGTCAGGAGGCAAATTACCTCTTAGCCTTGGCTTTTTCCTGTGTAAATGGTGTGTTTTGTCTTTGTCATTGAGAGGAGATTTATTTTGAAGGGATATATTTTGACAGGACTGCAGGCTCCTGTGATATATGAGTGATGTTCACAGATAATGCAAACGTGGGGAGCTGTGCCATCCAGGATATAAATCATAGTTTGACCTTTGGGTTTTCAGACAGTGTTTGGTTGAACTTGTCCCTTCCCATTTTTTTCCTTTGTCTTCTGCTGTTGTACTTTTGTCTAGCTGTTCCCCTTGTTTTGCTCTAATTCTATTCTATCTGAATCACCCCACGCTACTCTCAGGTGTCGACAGAAGGCTGAGTATTTGATTATGCATGATGATCACGGAAAGAAAGACACCAGAAGCAGTGATGAGATCCTGAGGGGCCTGTCGGTCAGCTGATGAATTCCAATGAAATCCCAGCATCAAAATTCAAGCGCCAGGCTGATGTGACACACACACAGAGGTCACAGATAGAAAGGAACACAGCTAGATTCCCTCAGTATTCTTCATTTCCTCTCTCCATGTGAAAATTTTAATGATAAACACAGGTAAAGGAACATTTGTTGCACACAATCCTGACATAGTGCATGATTTGCACATATTGTTTCAAAGCCATCTGCAAGACAATACACCCTTTTATATAGATTCATTAGACTGTCTGAACACATGCTCAAGCATTGATAACGATCCAGTTTATTGCTTTTTTTTTCTTTTAGCAGAATGTTTTTATCTCTTCCGTTTGATTTGGTGCATTAGAGTGGCATTGTGTTGGATGCCTGGGGGTGTGTTTGTAGACTATTCTGAGATAAGAAATGCTCCCTTTCATCTGTTTTGGATACAGCTTGTAATTATACGTGCAGTCAGTGTATGTGTTGCATTCCTCTACAGATCAATTTTATGCCTATAAGAAAGATGGATATGAAGCGTAGACTTCTTGTACAGTCTGTGGTATGAAGCACAACAGCAGGTAGTGTCATCTCATCCACCAGGTGGGTTCTGGGCCGGTAACCGGAGACCCCGTGAGGTGTTGGGTTTCTCCACTGCCCTGTGCTTGTAATGAGTTTTGTAACTATCAGTCATTAGTACTCCAAGGCCTTTTTGACAGCATATGCATGAAAACGAACAAAATAATTAAGGTTTTAACAGAAGAGCTTTACATGTTCATTAAAAAGCTGCAAACTAAATTTAAACAGGATGACACAATGCTGCTGTTCTTTTTCTTTACATTTGTCTTTTTGTGGAAATATGGCCTTTTATGTTGTCCCATAGAAACTGACTAGGTGAAAGAGAAGTTCATGTGCCAAACTATGGGCTATTTTCTCAGTTCAGCACCTCATGCTGACTTCACCACCTTAAATCCTCCTTGTTTTAGCATTATTTAGCTGTTTTATTGTTGCAGTTCCATCTTCCCTTCTAATCTGTTCTTTATTCAAAACAAGTTAAAATGACTAAAAAACATCTGTAACTTTTTAGCAGCCCTCCGGTCAAACTTCCTTTCTCTGCTTGATTGATTTATTCATACTTTGGAATCATATGTTCTCATTGTAACTTCTTCCATAGCATCTTTTGAAAAAAATGCATCAAAGTAAAGCTAAGATGTTCTTGTGAGCAGTTGTTTTATAAGAGCCGTTGCTCTGCTGTTTTCTTCTCCGGTGGTGAAACACTTTAAATTGTCCAGCAGGGGGCGAACATGTCAAACTTAGACACACTGAACTCCAACAAGCTCCCTGTTTGCTGCAAGGTCACTTAGCTGATTCCAGGTCCGAGATCTATTACACATGTGACCAGACATTGGATTTGGTTCCATTTTTTGTAGATGAGAGTCTTTGATGGTAACAGTCCAACAGTCACTATTATAGGACGAATTACAGAGAAAAAGTAACTGAATAATTTCCCTGTTGACATATTATTGGCAAACATTACGACCCATCATCTCTTTGGTTTCTGTGATAGAAACAAGATTACTGAAACACAGACTGCGCCTCAACTGTCATGTGGTACTCACGCGTTGCTTAACGCATACTGCTGAAACTGCTCTGATTTAATCCATTACATCAGTTAAACCCATTAAAGTCCATTTAAAGCTCTGTAATGGTGGGACATGTAAAATGGTACTCTTTCAAAGTATTAAATGGCACATTATCAAAATGTCCAGTACATTAGCTGCTTATGGCTGCAGCTGTTCTCATAGTTTGAAGTTTAATCTGCGCACACACTTTGCCAAGCTAATCGCTTTACCAGTCTGTGTTCATTAATTTATTCCCACAGTTTATTAATCAATTACCACAGATTTTCACATAAATGTATGTTTCTTTTATCATCCTTTGAGTGCTCTGTAGTAGCATTTCACAAAAACGCATTTAAGCTTCTTTAAGGGTCGGAATCATAATCCGTAAAACTAATTTAGGACTTGATAATACGACTGAATCTATTGCATTGTGGATGATTCTTAGCATCCATATTGCAATCCATACAAACATCTATTAAAGCAGCATTATATACTCTACTGTGTTATCTACAAAAGCCCAGCATATTTTCTTTAATATAGAGATTTATTGTGTGTGACAGCTGTGTGAGTCTGCGTAATGTTTTCTGGCACCGCAGTAAAGCCAATAGCTTTGCTCTGATCTACATCTTTAGCATTTTTTCTGCTGCTCTTATCAAGGTCATCTGGAACAGGTGCTCATGAATTTGGATTTGGACTGATGGGCATCAAAAATCCTTACAGGTCTACACAGAAAGAGCTGTGTGCACAAAGTACACACACACACACACACACACACACACACACACACACACACACACACACACACACACACACACACACACACACAGGTTGCCAATCGAGATAAACTTCAGAGTCATTTAATTTATCTATGACTGTGATATCAGTAGATTAATGTCTCATACTGTCCAGAATCTTACTGGTGAAAAAGTATCTATGGAGGTTTATGCAACTTCTTATTGAGGCATTTTCTTACCTTTCAGTCATTTAACAATTAAGACAAATAGAATTGAGAATAACTAATAAGAGGGACAAGCTGAGAGAGGAGAATGCTGTTTGTGAAACTATACAATAACTACTGTACACACAGCACTGTCCCCGGCGAAGTCATCAAAAGCCGTGTAACTTCACAAAACATTGTCAGAAGTGGAAAAATTGTAAATCGAGGCACATCAAGCACATCCCTCCCAGTGTAACTGAAACTGTGAGTGAACATGACTTCCATCTGAATGCAAACACCAGCTTTTTTTGCACAACATTGACATGCTCTGCTGTTGCTCTGAATTAGCACTTGTAGCCTTGTACCGCTTCTAACTGCTTCACCCTTCTCACATTAGCAAACATCTGAGTTGTGCGCCAGCGATGCTAATTCACCCCGATTTATGCCCTGGTGCTGATCCGTGCCTTAATGAGGGCTTAGCGTGCTAAGCTGCCTTTGAACTGTCACTGAGAATAAAAGGAGGCAGGCTCAAGGCTGTCAGATCCACAGCAAGTTGGCATTTACTGTGTACAGGCCTGCAATTCCAACCCGCCCACCCTGGTTAAAGTAAGTTCATGACATCCTGGCTGTTTCCCCTGTTGGGATAAGGGGGTTACTGTGCACTGTGGCCATTTGATTGTACAGCGTTTTTGATTCCATTTAACTGTTATTGCTACTCTCTAAAGCTGCAAATGTATTTTTTCTTTATTTCTGTCTCAAACAGGGACACGTAATCTATCAACAGTTTAGTTGAGTTGTTCATGTATGATTCTTTAAAGTTTAGTGTGCAGGGAATAGTCTCTCTAACACCTTTTCCTGTCACTATTTTCCCCAAACACACACAGTGACCAGCACTGATCCATAGCATTTTTTACATTATGCCAGAACACGCTCCTTTTTCCTATAGAGAGCTCTCATCCACATCATGTTGTGCTAGCTCCTTGGTTTCTGACTAAGTGCACAATTTCTCAGCAGTCTTAACAGCTAGACACAAAATCACAGGTTGCTTGAAAATACCTAGTGCTTTATATCTGTCTTTGTGTCACTAAATCGTCTGACATCAAAGTCTGATTTCACCACAGGCCGTAAGAACGATGTATTTCACCTGGCATTGGATTTACTGCAGGCTTGCGTGTTGCTAGCTCCAGTTGTACAGAATTAGGGGAGAGGACTGAAACTAACTGTGATTATTGAAAGTTAATATTAAAAATTGAGTCTAAAAATGTCACAAAATTGTAAAATAAAAACCAAATCAAATATGACAGTATCCCAGAACCTGCGTTCATGTTTTAAATTAATAAATGTATTTATTTTAATGTTTACCACTTTACCTTTTTTTTTTTTTATATGCTGTCATTTCCTAATTAACACCAAACACAAATACAAGTACGCCTGGTAGGTGCTAGATGAAAGATCACACGCTCAGAGCTTTTGGAAATCCTCCACATGGGACCTAAAAATATCAATATTAAATGCTGTGGCAATATGTGGCATTGGACGAAAACTGAGCAATCATTAAATGAATCAAATCCATCATCTGGGGACCATGAATATCTGGACAAAATTTGGTGGATATCCACTAAGTAGATGTAAAGATATTCAGGCAATAAGTGAAAACTTGGAGCATAAAGGAACCAAAGACAAAGTTAGAATTAATCCCCTAGGGACCTTTTAATATCTGTAGCAAATCCTGTGGAATTACATCAGTCCAAGTTAAAGAACAAATGAGGACTCACCAAAGTCATTAGGATTCATCCTCTGTGGTCCATGAATACCTGTACAAAATGTCCATGGTGGTAGACCAACTGACTAATCATTACCGATGATACACTTACTCAGCAGCATGACTAAAAGCATTCAGAAATAGCAAATGCTGATGTTAAAGAACCAGGAATCAGCAAATGTTTGGAATTTTGCTTGATAAATGGCTTTAAAAAATTCTGAAAAGTAGTAAAATAATTCTTACTGTCAGTTCATTAATTAACTGATGAATCACTTTAATGAGATGAGATGCAAGAAAGATGTGATTAATGGAGAAATTAAATATTGACTGAATGAAACTGAATGAATACGGTCAATAAGTGTCCTTTATGGTTGCACTTTTTTATTGAAACTTTTGATTCGATTTTATTTCCACTATTTGAGTGTTTCCAGTATTTGTTGCTCTGTCTTGCTGCAATGCTTCACCTCAGCTCACTATCCCTTCATCCCTGTGGCGGTTTCACTCTTCCTCCCGGCATCCATCCATCCATGCATCTCCTCATCCATCTAGTTTAAAGGCTGCCAGCCCGGTGCAGTGAGGTTTACACAGTGCACCACTTCAAAGCCCTCTTTGATTCTCTCCTCCTCTTGTTTTACTCCCCCCATGCTTGCTGTTCAGCCACCTGTTCCCATCCGGGGTGAGTGTAAAAGAGAAAATCCTTGATCAGAGCTGTGCACAGTTTGAACACACAGTCCTGTGTGGATTTCATGTGTTTGGAAGATGATGGTGAGTTTGCAGAAATACGAAGAAAAAAAAAGTGCCCAGCTTTATGTTTGCAGCAACCAAAAGAGGTCAGCATTGTACAACAGCAAAGTGTTTTTATCCAAATTGTCATCCTTGCATCATGAACTGGAGCATTAACTGGAAAATCTGATTATCAGTTTTAAATCAGAGCAATGATCAAATGTTAAGCTCATCTCTTTGTTTATTAGACTCATAAGTTAAGCAGACGCTGACAGTTTCTCGCTGACTTTCCCATTACTTTAATGACTTGTCCTATTTTCATTACAGACCCAAAATCCCAATGGAGCCCAAAATCTCATTTGTCTGAACTGCAAAAGAGGAGCGTGATGACTCTGCAGTGTTAAATTATTTGATTGGTTTATTGATCCTAGCCTCCCTACTGATTATTGGTTGGCTTAAGTTGCATATTGGCTTGAGTGAATTGACTGTTGTTGTCTAATATTGACGAAAAGACCCCGACCGCTCCTCCGTCAAACAGCAGTGAGGAGAAAACACCAGCCTTATTTGTTTTATTGAATGAGCAGTTTGATACCTCGTTTTAAAATGAGCGTCAACTGGAAAGCAAACTGGAAAGTGTCTGTTAAATGTTGTTTGTGTTGAGTTGCATAAGCTCTTCTTCTTTCTCACCCAATTAAAGTGCTGAACATGTTGTCGCTCATTATCACAGCTTTGACCCTTTTTTGATCTTCCGGTTCCTCTCAACCCTCCTGTCTCACTCCATCTTTTTCTCTCCCTTTCCTTCCCCACGTCTGTCTTTGTGTGTAATTTGTCGTCATCCGATGAGTGGGCGAGGTGTCGTCTCCGTTCTGCTTTCAGTCCTGCATGAGTCAAGCCTGAATCTAATAGGCTGGATGAGCTGTGATGCTGTCCTGCACGCACACTTTATTGTGTATCTGGCTGTTTCTTAAGCCCGTGTGTGAGTGCGTGCACACGGATATGTGTGTACGTGTGTGTATGTGTGTGAGAGAGAGTATTAATAGCAGAGAGGCTCTTAAGTGAAGCCTGTATTTCATGGATGAGAGAGGCTGGCTCTCAGTGCCAAGCTGTAGAGGTATCTATCAACTGATCTGGGTGCAGCTAGACTATGGGGGGGCAGGAAGAAGAAGAAGAAAAAAGGCTTTGAGGCATGGCCAGTTTCCTCTGATAAAGGCCTCAAGTAACATTGCCTGACTGAGACATTAGGGCAACACACACACACACACACACACACACACACACACACACACACACACACACATACAGCAACCAGGGAGAAAACAAATGGACAGCTGTTCATTTTAATGACTGATTGAAATTCTTGTGGAGTTGAGGTGTTCGCCTGAAACAATTCATAAAAATCCTGATCTAGATAAACAGACCACAGTCCTTCTCCAGTCAAAAACAATATTTCTGTGGTATATTGTTATCAAAATCTGAGAATCTGTTGCTATACTAACAAATTTTTTCATGATTTATTTGTGTTTTATATATTTTTAAAGAGGATTTTTTTTGTTATTTTCAAAATATGAACTTATCTGGACAATGTACATTTCAACAACACAAGAATTGACACCCATGCTATGTGAGACTATGTTTGGTTACAGCACTATTAACATGCTAATGGTTAGCACATGTAGTATTTTCCATGTTCTGCAACCTTTGTTTAGTATGAGTGTCGAGTGCAGCTGAGTCTCGTGAGACTGTCACTAGTTTTGCATGTATTTGGACATAAAATACAGTCTTGGGCAAATTCTTAACCGTCTGTGGCAGCAAATGAAAAGTTAAAGAGCTGCCAGAATGATCCCAGTTCATCCAGAGGGGAACATAAATGTATGTATCACCAAAGCTGTCAATGGATTTATTGCCTTTAATGGTGCAAAGACTCATGGTCGTTGTTTAAAAGTTGCTGAGATATTTCAATCTGGGCCCAAGTGGACAGACTGACATTGCCATTTCAAACTGTGTTAACACAGCTGAAAATTAACCGCTCTGTTCTTTCTTATGGGTAAACTGGGAAACGCTCTAAATGGCTTCAAACATATCTACTGCATTTCTGCCTGAAATTTTTGTGCTACCAGAGCTAAGCTGTGTTTCCATAACATAGTTTTACACACATTCTGGAGTATTGCCTTCAAAAAACATCTAGAAAATGGCAAACTGAAAAAACTTCACCAACTTTGCAAAGAAAGTTTTGGACTTTTTCGAAAAAAAAAAAGGAAATGGACATAATGGCAAAAGGAAACACCTTTTCTGAATAAGTTCTGATGTTGCAAACTTTTTTAATCACTTGTATTTGCGCTGATCATTCATGTTTTTGTTAAAAAATGGTACAGATTTTTCGAATTCTGCCAGGGCATCTAGATTATGAGCATAACTGTATATATTGGGACAAACTAAATTTATTAAAATTGTCTGCCATACTATATAGTATAGATATTGGAAGATAGCCTTGATTTTGTTTCTGAATTCTACTGTGTTTATTGCAGCCATCTGTAATGTACCATATACTGCCGAACTCTGTCAGAGTTGCCTGGAACTTCGCATTTTCCCATTTCTCCGATATTAACACACCAACTTTGAAAAACCACTCTTCACATAATGTCTCATATATCCTAGAACTTGACACTTACAAAAGTTGCAAAAGGTAGGCAATATTATTTGCATCATCTGTAAATGGTATTAGTCAACATCAGTAAATGCTACTATCTGCACTAACCCAATATTGGTTAATATGTTGTGTCTAATCCTACTTTTTGCATCTTATATTTTTAGTTTTTTAAATGTTTTATAGTGCTACTATTCAGTTACAGAGTGAAGAGACAGATGCAATGAAAGGGTCGAATGACAGCATGATGATTTGTGACACACTTTACAGGCTGAATATAAATACATTTTAAGTCCATGGTACAAGCTGCAGCCAGTTCAGACATGAGGATGTAAAATACTTTACCATGTGCTTGTAATGCTGTGTGTCGCAAAGAGACAGCGTGGGCACTACCCACAGGCACAGACACTGAGTCACTTGGATTAAGACTAGCAGAAATAGGAGCCTGTAATGCAACTTCCTCACACCTGACAAAGTTATCTCCGCGATTCGACCGAAGCCCTCATATTTGAATGTGGGGACTCATATTCTCTGTCTCCTCTCTATCCTTCTTTGTCACTCATCTGGCTGAGTTTATTTGTGCAGGTTGACCAGTTGCCAAGGTAATGAGCGTGCTGTAAGTTTGCTGCTGCCTTGACAACAGGCCAGACAAGTACTGCGTTATCAGTATGACAATAGCAGCAGAACAAATGAAAACAGACGGCGTGAGCATGCATAGCTGAGACGGAGAAAACGTAGAAACAAAGAGGCGGTTGTTGCTCATTAGATGGCAGACTTGACTGTGTTTTTGGAGTCCAAAAACAATGAAAACTGCATTGTCTGTGGTTGCTTTTGGCCACAGTGTAATGAAGTGTTAAGTTCCATGATGTGAATAATGTTGCAAAAACTTTTTGACCACTGATAAGAGTACATTTCTGTGGGAAATACTCTTGCTCTAGCTCAGTTTTTCTTCTTATGAATAGTATCAAATTTAATTACGTGGACTAGCAAAAGACCAGCCTTCACTGGCATCAATCCAACAAAAATTGCTCTGTCAAATTTGAAACCGTAAAATGGATTCATACAGTTATCTCAGTTATTTAAAGTTATCAGTTCCAAACAGAGAGCTCATTTGTTTCCCTCACAGGGTAATCAGTTTTGTCTTCACTCTAATCAGCAGGAGAATCTCGTGCATTTCTTGATACCAAATAGTTTGCATTTTTGCCAGTGACATTTGATTAACTTCCCCCTCTGAAATATAAAACGGACACATACATCAACAGAATAAAAAACAGACTTTTGCGGAGTGCAAAGCTTGGATGTATGTAAAGAAATGACCCCAGTTCGTTCTTCACTGAGCGCTGTAGCTCCAGAAGTGCTTCAGCTGTGGAGGTATGCCTTCTATTTGTAACGTTTGAGAAATCTTGTGAAACCAGAGAGCAGAGGAACTCACTAGCAAGGTGGGGTTTCATTGTAAAACCCCCTCTGTGATTTATTCCTCAACCTGATACTCTTGTAGTTGTGGCTAGCAGACCGACTGTAACAATTCTCGAATGTGATGTTGAAAGAGGGCAAATTAGCTTTGACTATGATTAGGATACCCAACACTGCAAACATGTACGGGCTGGTAAGTTTGGGAGGAAAAAAGGCAAAGAGGCACCTGGAAATATAATCAGAATGAGAGCCTGCAGACTCACTTTTGACTTGTACCAGTTTATCTAAAGATGACTCACATGAACTGCGTGACTGTATCATATATTAGTCTCAGTCCAATGTAATGCCAGTGATGTGCGATCACACTTTGCGTAGTCTGTGCAGCGTCCCAGACTGACAGCTCTCCCACTGGTCTTCTGTCACAGAACAAACCCTCTCATAAGCCCTTGTTATCCTGTTTAGACATGACAGTGAATGTGACACCAGTTAAGTGACAGCGTGACTGCAAAGTCCAGAGGCGGAAAACAGAATGAGCTGATCTGTTGAATCAAAAAGGCTGTTGTGTGCATGTCAGAGGTCAGCTGTTAACCAGCAAATCCCCTATTTCTCCTATCTAATCCTCTGCCCTGGGGTTTTCCCACACCACAGGCTCATCTTGGACCAACCAGAGCGCAGACAGACAGGCGTGAAGGCTCCTGAGACCTTCCAAAAGCCCCAGACAACATTTACAAGTAGTCATATTTCCAACAAAGATCTTTTGGACCACAGGTATCGCAGAGCTGTGGCTCCAAATTATCTTTAAGCAATTGCAAATTGTTCATTCAGTGTACTAAATATGCATATATAGTAATAGAAACTCATACAATTTTCAACCTATTAAGATCTATCCAAAGGCTTAGTCTTATATATAAAATAAGAATGTTTTAGAAGATTGGCTCTGTCATTTTAACCAAAAAAAGGGAAATTGATAAAACCAAGACCTTGATTCTACAGCAAATGTCTCGGTTAGGTGTTCAATTTTACATGAGGCACTTAAGCACAAATGAAAGCTCTGAGGAATAATGTAGCCATCTGTTTTTTTTAATTCTTTAAGTATGTGTTTTTCATATAATCTGTAATGTGCTAATTTTCTGCATGTGCACTGAGCTGAATTTGAAAGTATTTAAAATTATACAGCTGTGAAGCTGCTAAAAAGCTGTCCATGTCTCCGTTGAGGTCCTAATTTGCTCATTCAACATTTTATAGTTATACAAGGTATTCTTCAGACCATGCATATTGGCTGCCCAAAAAACAGAAGTTTACTTTCACCTCCTAGTTGTCATTCAAATCAAAAATTTGAGAAATTCCTGAAAAACAACATCGTACTGGGTGAAAAGAACTGTAGAAATGTCAAGTGACAGCTGTGTGTGTGGCTTCAGTTAAGAAAACCACTTGAAATTGGTAACACAACAGGTTACTGGATTCATTTCATTGATATGATTAAAGCTAAGAATGGGAAAATCATGAATGCTGCCGAGGCAAAATAATGGAATGTTTTTCTGTCACATTCAGGAAGGGCAATAGGGCAACATTTTGTGCAATAATCCATTTAGCTAAAAACTTGTTTTGCACAAAGCTGGACTTCTATTCTGACATAGTGGGCATTCGCCATACAGCTAAATCTCCAGGACACCAAAAGCCCAGTGTAGTCTGCATATCATATCTTTGTTTAACTTAAGTTTGTGTAGGAATTTGCAGACTGTATTAACTGAGCTGAACACTTCATTATCAACTAATCTTTTGGTTGTGGCTTGGGATCTTCCCATTTGAATTCCAAAGTAAATTTTAAGAATTATTTCAGTTGATATGGTGCTCTCATGTTGCATGTTCCAAAACACAGCTGCTTTTAATCAAGTTGCCTTAAACTAACTGACACGGAACATCAGCTACTATTGCAACACAAGAGAACTGCCTGATTTCTTCAGCCAAGTGTCCATGTATAGTCTGCTGTGTGCTCTCTGCTGGATAGGAGGTGACGGCACACATACAACACCCAAGAACAAAGCTTCTTACACCTCTCTCTCTGCTGGTGGCATCATCACTTCACATCTGCTCATAGAGAGTCAGCAGTTTTAGGCCAGTAAAGCTGACTGGACTTGCTTAGTCAGACAGGCCGGTGATCTGCACTGTGTATCTCTGCATTCTTTAGCAGTGAGCATTGCCTCGCTTCAATCCCCCTCCTCTGTTAAATAGCATTGCCTGTGGCATACACACTCTGCATTACACACACACTGACACACTCATCATTTCCCCCACAGACCGAATCGCTCATTTGGTGTGGAGATCAAAGACGCCAATATTTATAAGTGGTCTTGGGGTGTAATTTGTTTCTCGTTTGATTCTGACGAGACCATTCTCCGTCTGCCCTTTATTTATCTGTGTGTTTATTTATTTATCTGTTTAAACCAAACCTCTTCTTCCTCATTACAGCCGCTTTAATGTCCTTGCCGAGCAGAAACTAATTGAGATATAATGAACGTCATGCGAGCGCACTGAGGGGAGAATGTAAATTGTTTGCCTGCAGCTCTGGTGATGAAACAGGAGGGAGACAGATTGGATAACCCACAGTGTATGGAAAGTCCTGTCTCCTGTCATGTGGGAACACAGAGCTCACAAAAGCTTGAATTTCAGGGCCGCGTATTTTTTTTTATGGCACATTTTAACTTCCATCTGGTTAGCTTATGAGACTCTCGGCTTTGTTTGTTTGTTTATCTTCTAATGTGTTTTAAGGGCCATTTTCATCTTCTTGGCCCTTTATGAGGCTACGTTTGATCCACATCTGTCACGGGTGTGTGTGTAAAGATGCCACAGCTGTTTCCTGAACTGGTTTCCAGCCACTCAGGTTCAGGCTCTGATTGACACATAAAAGTAAAAATCCTATTCTGACAATGGGATTGTTAACATAATATGTGTGCGCGTGCGGGGGCTGCAGAAACAAATGGGAGGCCTCACTCTCCTGCTGTGCTTTCTGTGCTATTTGATTCCTCACACAGGTGGAATGCAGAGTGTGTGTGAAAGGCGACAGGTACGGGCTGGCGTATGTGTGTGTGCGTGCGACAACAGGTGTTAAATGCTGGACGCTCATCGTTTAATTCAAGGGAAGCCAGAAGCAGGTGTAGCTTAGGCAGGACAGTGTGCAGCTGTGTGTGTTTGTGTACGCCGCCACGCGTGCCTGCCTGTGATTATCGGCATATGAAGAATGGCCTCTGCAGAGTTCAGACTTGTAATATTTAATAGCTTGACACCTGAGCCAGAAAGCGTGCCTCAGTTTATGTCAGATGGTGTTCAGGCCAGATCTCATGTTCCAGTGTGACTATAATACAGGATGTGGTGGACAGATGTCTCACTTTAAAGGTAAGATAAGATAAACTTTATCGATCCCTTACAGACTATGGGAAATTCACATGTTAAAGCAGCAGGATACAGATTAGACATGAAAGAAGCAGAAGAACAAATTAGAAAAGCACAATACGGCTAACAAAATAAAGATGTAATAATAAAGGTCTCATAGACACAATATTCCAGTAGACATATTTGACATAGTGACTTTACATACTGGAAAAGTACAGCTATGACATGATGAATTTACACATGTACAGGTTTGGCATACAAGATAATGTACCCACAAATCAAGGGGAACGACCAGTGTTGAACATAATGTTATTGCACATGAAGAACTGTAAAAGAATGGTGTTATATCTTGTTGATCGATATGGAGGATCTATAAAGCGAAAACACAGTTTTACATTTTGTTGTTGCATTGTATGGGAGCAAACCTTGATTGTTTAGGAAGAGCTGTAGAGAGAAGCAGTGTTCAGGGATGATGTGACACCAGAGGAGCAATAAGGAAAAAATAAACAGTATTAAGGGATGACCTCGCACCCCAAGAGCTATAGGGGGAAGAAAAAGGGCCTTTTAGTTATCCTGATGTATCATACTGACCTTGTTCTTCTCTACGTGGGGATCTTTTATTATCAGGTCTATATAAAAATCATCTCCATCACTCACTATCCTCCCTCTGGTGTTTGTGTGCTGACATGCAGATATGCTCCTGACAGGTTTACATTCTGCCGTATTATCAGTTTGATTGAACTGTCTCAGTATTTTTACCCCCCTGTTTCTCTCTCTCTTTAGGTAAGCCGGTCACGTCTTGGTGTGTGTGGGTGTGTGAAGGTTCAGCTGAAGGTACGTTAGACAGGCTGAAGCTGTTCACTGAGTTCCAGCTCCACCTCTGCGCTGTTTGAATTGCAGATGTTCTAACTCAGACAAGCTGTGGACTCGGAGTCCCCGAATAATGAATCTTGAGCACAAGCAGAATGGTTGATGTGAGCGAGTGTGTGTTTCTGGATTTCTCGTTTGTGGACTTTTGCCTCCGTCTGCATGTACTAGCCTTAATTAGCATGCTGCTGTGTTTGCTACAGTCGTTGTGGATGCTGCTGCAGCAGAAGTTGCCTCACTGTTTCTGTTCCAACTCTGTGTGACAGTTCATGTATTTCAAAGATGAGAGCGGCTGAGGAGAGGTATACTACTGTGGTTGCAGTTATTTTCAGAATTCATTCTGCAAAAATGCAACAACTAAAAGTAACTGTATATTCTGTAATAACTAATCTCCTGAAAGAAGCAAAAGCAGCTCTAAATTGGTCCTATTAAGCAGTCTTGTCTGTATCCTTTTCCTTAGTGCCATAGAGTTTCACTGTTGGACAAATTCAGGGAGTTTCAAATATTTGCTTTTTCACCAAAGGTTGGCTGAATTGAGGAGACACCATTCTCATGGCTGTGTGCTAAACTTGAAAATACGACCCACAACCAGTTAGCTAGACTAGAAGCAGTGAAAAATGGCTCTAATTGTTTCTGGTTGCCTGGAAGCCTCAGCCACAGCAAGACTCTTGGACAAACAATTGTCTCTTGTATCCCTACATAACCCCTGGTAACATCCTAACCTGGTGTGTTAAAAAATAGAGTTTTTACACATTTTGAGCAAACAAGGAGTAAAATGTTAATATGTGAGCTTCAAATGCGTTGGTAGGTTGGATTTGTTACCTTTGAATGGATCCAGTTTAGTTGTTTCCCCGATTTTCCCAGTCTTGTTCTAAGCTTAACTAATCAGTGGTTAACTCCAGCTTTTTATAAAATTCAAGGTTTCTTTTCAAACTTTTGAAATGTCAGTGAATAACCAAAAACACCAAACTACTTCATAAAAACACACATTCTAGCGCTGTAAAGACTCACTATTGCAGCCAGTGTGTATTACTCCACAGCAATGTTTAATAAAAACTGCAGTGCCTGGCTTTGTTTTAGAAAATAACTTTATCCTTTTTAACTGTTAACCTACAAATGGGTGGGTCATTTTTAAAGATCTACGTTAATCTTATGAATAAGAATGCACATCTGAAGCAATTTCCGTAATCGATATTTGACCTTGTTAACAATTAATAGGCGATAAAATGTTGAAATTCATGAAATACAGAGCATGTTTTTCCATATGTTGATAAATCCATTTTTAACTACTGATATGCAATGTATACTACAAAGTCTTACTGGACATGTTACTTGAAATATAAATTAAATAGTAAAGAAATAAGGATTTCAGTTAAAATTGCAATTCAGCTGTTAGCCCGACACAATCCAAACTATTAAACACAGCCAACAAGCTGCAGTCTTTCACAGTAAATAACCTGTAATGTAAATATTCTCTTCACAGTGGTTTGATATCAAAATAATCCTCTCATCTGATCTAAATGAGGAAGCAACTTGTTTACTGTAGTTAACAGGAGTCCAGCTGCTGGAAACATCTGCTCAGCTGGAACAGACATCCACAGATACTGGTGGATCAACTTATCAGTCCAGGAATTCTCTCAGTGTTTACTGCCACTTCTAAAGTGTATTTATGCTCAGCACCGAATGTTAATACACTTCATCACTTTTGTTTGAATGTTGTTGGAAGCAAATAACCACAGTCATGCAGTTCCAGAATGCAACCAGCTGCTCCGTGCTAACCGACACACTGCTGCCGGCCAATATTACTGCTTGAAAATTCTAGCTTAGCGTTAGCATGAGCCTCAGGTAGCTATCTAATCCAGACAGCAGCCAGACACCATCTTTCACAACTTTATGATGCAGAGTTCATCAACACGATGGCCACAGTTAGCAGTTAGCGGTGAGGTGCGCTTGGTTTTTGCAACGCTGACGGATGATCCTCAAACACACCTGTAACTCCATCTCATTAAACCCTAAGAGTCTCCACCTGGTGGCGCAAACAGATACTACAGCAGCTTCACAATATATTTTTGACATCCCTTGTATTCTGCCTGATCGGTTAATATATTTTTAATCGATTAAAACATCAATGGCAGTTATTTGATTAATGATTAATCATTACCATCCCTGTTATTATAAATGATTCATCTTTTGTGTGGACTGACTTTCCAATGAGAGTAGGAAAGTTAGAAAGTAGTTAGCGAAACATTACCATATGTTGGTTTTGGTCTTTTCATGGGGTTTGTTGACAGTAAGAAAAATGTAGATACGATGTCATAAACTAGAACTAAGGCCACTCCAACTATCTTAAAATACACGTTGGCTGTTTGTGTTGGATCTTGTGCTCAGAGGGGATGCGTGTAAGGAGACTTACTTGGGTTATCTTAGGAGGTAGTGATGCATTTTATTAGCAGAGCGACTTCCCTCTGTTGAGCCTGATTAATGATGTGGGACAACAGAAGGGAGAGCGGCCAAACACAGTCGACCTGCACTGGACGGTTGCTGGGACACACACATGTGCACACACAGTCACACAAGTTATCTGCTTTTACCTCACTGCCCACCTGCCTAACGCAATTGGATTTTGTTTAGTTGACACTTGTGAGCTCTGGCAGGTTATAATGAGGAGAAAGGGATTAAAAAAAAGATGTGTGTATGTGTGAAAAAGAGAATCTGAGCTTCCTTAGAGTTAAGAAGGAAGTCTAACCATGCATGTGTAGATTAATCCTGAGGTGTCTGTCTCTACTGAACTGGAAAGTCACCCCAAATGGGACAGAATAATAATGTCGGCCGACATTGAGTTTCACAAGTATCTGTGGAAGTTACTGTGACGGTAACAGCTGTGAAGCATCCACAGAGCACTTGGGGGATTTGGCTTGGCTACCAGAGCGTGAGTGTGCTGGGCCTTGAAAGTTTGCAGTCAGTGTTGCACAACAAATAAGAAGCATCGATGCCTGCACACGCTCATGTCGAGCATCAGTGATGTTGTCAGGAGCTTCTGACCCTGCTGTTGCTGCTCGAGTCATTTCTGAGCGAATCAGTGAAATCGTGTTGGTATTGTAGCTGCCATATCATTGACACACTGGCTTACTTTAATTGTGTTCAACTTTTCTGTCAGAAGCCTTTTTAGTTGCGTAATGCCTAAAAATGAATATATGTCAAATCAACTTTGTTTCCCAGATGGGCTTGTGGCCCAGATAAATGTAACAGATTTCTTCTTCTTTTATCAGTTTATCTGTGTGTGGGCTCACTGACTGGCTGACTAAGTGGTGACCAGATCAGGCCATCCGTGCAGCTCATATCCAGTTTTTAGTTTGTTAATATAACTTTGAGTGCATCATGCCATTTCACTGCAGCTTTATATGATATACATATCTACATATTAATTTTTAAAAATGTTGTCTCCGTCTTGACTGTGTGATATTTTCATGTGCATTAATTACTTTTTTTATTTCACTTTCAAGGGCAGATGAGGCATGCAAGCTGGCACAAATAATAATCAGAGGCAAATTAGAAAAAAGTATTTCTATAAACATTATTTTTAACTATATATTATATACGCTACTGTTCAAAAGTTTGGGGCTACCCAGGCAATTTCATGTTTTCCATGAAAAGTTACACTTGTATTCATGTGCTAACATAAATGCACAAGGGTTTTCTAATCATCAATTAGCCTTTCAACACGATTAGCTAACACAATGCAGCATTAGAACACAAAAATCAGCTGTTTCCAGTTAGAATAGTCATTTACCACATTAGCAATGCATAGGCTGTATTTCTGATTAATTTAATGTTATCTTCATTGAAAAACTATTTTTATTTCTAAAATAAGGGCATTTCTAAGTGACCCCAAGCTTTGGAACAGTAGTGTATATTCCAGCTTTTTCCTCTGCTGGCTGAATAACTGCATTACTTAATTTTTTCTTATCTGATCTCTGACTACTTAACTGAATTTGTGATCAGAGGCTATGAAATAGAACATTTTTGAAACAATTTTCTTCTATCTCTTGAGGCTATCCAGTTAAAAAGTTAGTATAACTGATTTATTTTGCACCTTTACTCTTCTTGCTTTAATCTCCTCTGTTTTTT
The DNA here is from genome assembly GCF_022539595.1 of Amphiprion ocellaris. Classification (NCBI taxonomy): domain Eukaryota; kingdom Metazoa; phylum Chordata; class Actinopteri; family Pomacentridae; genus Amphiprion; species Amphiprion ocellaris. The sequence goes on from NC_072770.1 coordinate 19,665,141, forward strand.
CCTTTTGTCATTGTTTGTATTTGATAACGTTCCAGCACAAAGACTGGAATTATGACTGTAGCTAGTGGCAATGAACTTGTTCTCCACCTTTTTGTCTTGTCACCTTCGTAAATAGTTGCATTTTAACCCACAAGTCGTGGTCTGTTATCAGATTATTTCTCTTTTAATATTTTTGGAGGCCTTAGCTTTACAATATTTCACAAAAACGGAGCAAAAGAGCATTAAATCCTCAGACTCTGAACCACTGAGCTTGAGAATTTGGTAAGAACTGATAACCCTGCCTGTTTTTAAATAGATTGAAATATGATGCCATGCGTGGATTTCCAACATGAAGCTAAAATAATGGAGAATTCTACAGTGCAGCAGCAGTGTAGTGTACAAGTCTATGTCTTTGCTGTGTTTCACTAGAAGTTGACTGTGACAAAGTTGTGCTAATCCTCTGGCTGCCATCTGTTGTTTGACCTCCTCCTTATCAACACACAACCAGCCTCCACAGGTCCATTGTGTGTTTGTGTGTCCATGCCCAATAATGAGGTATGTTTGTTTGTGTGTGCAGAGCATGACTGTCAGTTAGCCATCATTGAACCAGACAAGCTTGGGGTGGGGAAGGGCGGGAGGTGTCATTAGCAAGACCCAGCATAGGCCTTGTTTGGGGTTAATAGGGTCGTGCTCCTGCCAAAGGTGCACATGTGGGACTTATTTCAGTCCATAGGTTAGCCTGGCAGAGGGGGGGGAGACTAGTTTAGGTCCTGTGACTTTGTGAGCATCCGTCATGATCATATTTCAGAATGCATTCATTCACTGATGCAGGACTGCTGTCATTATAATTCAGGAAGCTGATTGAAATTCATTCCATGAATCCGAAAAACCAGCATGAAGAAATAATGAACAATTGCCACTGAGAGATGAATTGCTTTTTTGTTTTGGTCATATATTGTTTGAGCCTCGTGATACTTTCGTGCTCCTCTGTTTGGAGTTACGGTTTGGTAGAAATTAAAGGGATATGTGTAATATAAAGAAATGGAATGTTCTTGAAACATCCTTTTCTGATTATTTTACAGTAGCCCCAAAAAGTGTTTGGGCTCTATTAAAAGTGCATGAATGTAATTGCATTACATGGCACAATGTCAAAGAAAATGGCATTTGCTTTTTAAAAAGACAGCATATTAGTAAAGGAAACAGTTAAATAAAAATAAAGTATGTTGGGTTTTGAATTATAAAATAACAGATATACATTTAAAAGTTAGGACAAAAAATATTTAGACACCCAGTAGTGCTTTCAGTAAAGTCCACAGTTACAGCATTTTATTATTTAGTTTGCCATTCGTTAGTTTGCAGAACTGCTTGACAACATCTGGGCTTTGAATCAACCAGTATCTGTAATCTGTATCTGTTCTGAAATTTCCCTCCATGTTTCATGCAGCAAATCTTTCAGTCCGTCCACACCAAACGATCATCGAGCTGATATTTTTTCCCAATGGTATCCCATAGGTGCTCTATGGGATTGAGGTCAGGGCTCTGGGAGGATCATTAAGCATCTGATTTTTTCTTGGGTTCGTATGCTTTAGATCATTACCCTGCAGAAAGATCCTCTTTAATTTTTAGCCCAAGTTCCATAAGTTTGCATCCAAAAGATATCCCTTTATACTTCAGAGTTCGTGACTTTGTCAGTACATGCACCATCATCTGCACCACTATAAGAAAAACAGCCCCAGACCTCAGACACATGGCGTGCCTTGGCTTTCTTTGTACAAATTTCCTACCATCAGATCATGCAGGTTGAGTGTGAAATCATCTGATAATAGCACACATCTCCTAAATCTACTGCCTCTCTGCTGTATATTCTTTTGCAAATGTATAAGTTAATGTCTTAATCTTTAACTTCATGAATGGTTTCCGTCATATCACTTTAACTCTGTACCCAACTGTGTTTCATCGAATAATTCTTGTTGATTTCGGAATCTCCTCAGAATATTTCTCAACTGTTTTTCTCATTGAATCCAACTATGTACCCTCTGTTGTCTATCACCATCAAATTTGGACAATATACCCAATGTAGGAGAACATAAGCTTGAGTTTTGTTTTTGTTTTTGTTACCAAACTAACAAATAGCGGGACCTTGATAGTGCAAGCAAACAATGCTTAAACTTTTCTCCTGAGCTCTCTTCATTTTGCAGATGTTTTTGCCTAATTAGTTCCAAGGTCATTTGTAGTGGAAGTCAATTCCCTATTTTTCTAGGTGCCTGAGCAAACACAGTTGCAGTCCATAGCAGGAACAATGGGCATGATCCAATAAGTTTTTCAGTTTAAAAACTTGCACTTTTTTTTTTTTTTTTTTTTAACAGTATGGAGGGGACAGCCAGATGTTTTTATTTTGTATTCACTTCCTTGCAGAAAGTTGGATAAGAATAGTAATTCCATGTCTGTATGGTGAATATGGATCTACTGCCAGAAGCTGGTTTGCTTAGCTTAGCACCAGGCCTGGTCCCAAGGTAATAAAATCAACTGACAAGCACCTCTAAAGCTCACAAATTAGCCCCTTATGTCTTGTTTCTTCATACTGTAGAGAAGCCGCAATGTAAAACCAAGGTGGTCGTCACTTTGACGTCGACAGGTAACTATTAAGACTTAAAGATTTCTTTGTGTTGGCGCAAGTTCTTACCCTTGGACAGAGCTATTCTAGCTCTTTTGCCTTGTTTTTAGTTTTTGTGCTGAGAAAGAGATTTTCAAAGCACAAGATATTCCTCATCACTATAGTGAGCAGCCTGAATTTGTGTATTCTCTCATCATGAATCAATGGATAATCACTGGTTCATCTAAAAAGCCTTCATCTAGTTCATTTAGTCTTTACGTGTTCAGCTTTCGTACATGTTCAGGTCAAGGGGCTTAATGAAAACATATCCGTTCTTTTTCTTGTCGTCAAGCTGAAAAATGTGATGTCTTTAGTTCAGGCTGGTGCATTTTTACACCCACTCTGCTCCTTTCTTTTCCCACTTTTGCGTCATGGCAGCTTTTCAGCGATAGTTGTGACAGTCTTTGTGCCGTGAGTCATCCCACTTCACTGCAGTTTTGTCCTGAAATAGGCTTGAATTGCGATGGCATCAATCTATTTCTTTTGGGAGACAGTTTTTAGCTCCTTAATGGGAAAAAAAAGGTTAAACTAGAGTTGTGGTAGAGTGAATGTAGGCATAATATGAGGTCCTCCTCTGAGCTGCTGTGTGGGATGTGCACTGTTTGCAGTTGCCTCCTTCTCTTTTAGAAGTTCTTCTGTTTATGCCCTGTTTTAATATTCTTTAACATGGGAGGAAATAAATGGTATAAAACTCATGGAATACATGAAGAAGAAGAAGAAGAAGATATCTAACACCACTCTTCCTGGCTTTCTTATTAATATATTTTACTTCCAACTGTCACATTAAAGTAAAGAGTTGTTCGTTTCCATTCTCAAAATGCTGAACAGAACATCCTGCGCTGACACAACAGTCTTACAGTGCTGGCAGGTATAGATGGTTCCTCTCCGCATTGTTCAAGTCCCTGAGCTGGGGAAGCATCCAAGGCCAGTTCTGCTCAATGCACCAGACTTTCCGCTGATTTGTGTGGCGTCTAATTCGTTCTCCATATGGTGCATACACACACATGCATAGACAAATACATACACTGACTCACAGACACACACACAGACACACACACACACACACACACACACACACACACACACACACACACACACACACACACACACACACAGAGTAAAACTTATCTGACCTCTGCTCCGTCTCTCTTCTTCAAACTGCTAATATTAACTGGGCCACATGTGCTCCATGTACATCTACCTTTAAGAGAGCAGTTTCTAAGGGAAGGTGCAGGTTGGATGTCCTGATCAACTACCATTAATGTTCTAGATTGGATTCAATGAGCCGCACAGGATTCATTTGCTATTCAGGCATTCAGGTCTGTCTGGAGCTCTTTACAGCGTCCAGTAGGAAACAGAGAGGATTCAAGATGTAGGTGGGAACAAAATACAGTCTCTGTGGATGCCTGCTCTCTGCCAAAACCATAAAGTACATTGGCTTTATTCAGACGTCCTCTCCGATTAAACCACCTTAGAGGAGTGTCTGAGCAGAGCGCCTCACATGGGTGGGGCTTTGATGTAAAGGAAATCAGGCTTGACTTGGAGACACCGTGTGAGCGGAGGTCAAATCATCACTGGATGAGCTTGAGAAGATGCAGCGGCAGAGTGTTTCAGCAGATTTAACTCCTTACAACTGCTCTTTATGAGAAAACCAGAGAGGGAGGATTTAGCTGGTGAGAGAAAGTGTGTGATCGTATCTGTTTTATGCCCAGATGGTGTAAATTGGCTGCTGACCTGTTGCACCATCACCAGAAGGAATGATTTTTTTTCCCCCACACACAGCAGCACTTTGAAGTCCCTCTTTCTCTGTCTTTATGCTGTTATTTTTTTTCTCTTGATCCCCCCCTTTTCACTTTCGCATTGATTTACATCTTCATGTTTTCAACCTTTGTAGTGCAAAAGGCAGCCTCACTTTAATTTAAGCTAATGAGTGCTGAGTTTGGGAAAGGAATATTTTTTAGGGATGAGGCAACCTTTTTCAGGTGAACATTTGCAATGCAAGTGGTGTGAATAGTATCATTTGGAAAAATAGGGCAGCAAGCCACATTTGGATTATTTCTGGTTAGAACACAAGCTCTTTCTTTTGAAAGTTTTTGTAGTTTGACTTTGCAGTTAATTATCACTTTCTAGTGAAGAGTTATGATCTGTAAAGCGAAGAATGAGAAATTATAACAGGAGAGCCTTTGTGAATTGTATTTGAGGGAAGGAGTCAAAATGCCACAGCACTGAAATTAAACAGAAATAATAAGAATGTAGACTGTAATCCTCATGAGGACAAACCAATCCTTTGCCTGGTTGTATCTAATTTATCAGTTGTGGTATAGAGATGTACACACACTCTCATCTTCCTTAACCCTCATTGCAATGGTTATGTTTACCAAAATATTTTTTCACAATATCTACAGTGGCTGATTGACAGGGGACCACGATGTCTCTCCAACTGGGAAAAAAAATAAAAATTTAATACAGAAATGAAAATGTCATTTCATTTCATGTTTATTTATGAAAAAACATACATTTAAATAATTTGATTGAACTTAATACAAATTTAACTACACTGATGAATTCTGTTCAGTAAAATTATTAATTTATTTTGGAAAATAGATCATTAAAATTAATCGAATTATTGACTGTACATTTTAAAATTTTATTACACTATATTTGCAGATTTTTTCATTTTGTTGTAATTTTTTGCCTCAGGATGCATGAATATGACTTCCCTTTAAACTCATGTTCACTCTTTTACTTGACTGTCCAGCAGATTTATTTTTTAAAAGGGAACAAATAAAATAACAGACATTCACACAGTGGCAGATCCCAAGTCACACAGCAATAATTTTCAAGTTTTTGAAATGTGATATAATGGGTTATTTTTTCAGTTTTAGCTCCTCTAGAACTATAGAAGATATTATTTACTATTATCACACCTGGGCTTTTTCCTATGGCAGCATTTTTGCCATGATTCCGACTACTGAGACACTTCAGCTGAGTGGAACTATTTTGAGCTATCATTGCTGTTATTAGTTCTCTATATTACACATTCAATGCTCTGAGAAAAAGCTTATATTAAATGTCTGCAGCTTACAGCTTCTCGTATAGATGTTTGGCTGCCTCCCTCACTATTTCCAATTTAGGTTTTCCTTTAACTTGATCAATAAGTTTAAAAAAAATAATTAGCAAATTAAGTGATAATGAAAATAGTCATTTACAGGCCGAATACAGTTATGCCTCTCTCCTCTTCTCTGTTCTAATATGCAGTTTCTCATGAGATCTAATCAAGCATCCAGTTTCTACCAGTGTTTCAAATCAAGTAATTATTTTAGGCTTCGCTGCTTTTCACAGAAAAATAAAACACAATTCCCCTCATTTACATCCCACTTTTTCAGCAAACTTTTGGTTGTTTCAGATAGAAATTCAGTGCTCATGGAGGCTTTCTGTGGTCTAATATTGTATTGTATATAAAGTAACAGAAGCAAAACAAAGAAAAACACTGAAGACCGTAATTTCCATCAGCAGATTTTCTCAAATTTCATTGTTTTGTGAGACCTTCCAGTCTTTCATCTTTGAGAAACAACTGTCTCCAATACACAACTGACACAAAGCGGTTAGCGCCAGGGCAGCAATCCAAATTACTGGCCTTCTTGGCCATTTGTATTTTCTCCGTATTGTGTCCGAGCTCGGCTGGGGCCAGGCCGGTAGTTGACAGCAGATGATCCCTTTTTTAATGAGATTTTTTTTTCTCGTCCCCTCTCTGTCTCGCTTCATGGCGCCACAAGGGACTCATCTTAGTCAGATAGAAGCCCTGAACCATGAACAGAAAAGCATGGACGCGAGTAGGACACCAGCACCAGAGACAGACTGGAAAGAGGGAAGAAGAGGGGGATAAAAGGCAGGGATGGAGAGAAAAACGGGGGCACTGAATGTGACAGACGAGGAAGGAGAAAGGAGTAATAATAGTCATTGTTGTGTACTGACAGACACCTATCTCTCCTCTGTGCTCCTCTCAGCCTAACTAGCTGTCAGTCGTCTTCCTGATGTTCATTTCAGATATGAATATGAGCTCCGAGTTGAATTAGGTTCAGCTGATAGATCAGGCCGAGCCACATTTTGTTGCTCACGAGTGTTGATTTGTTAGATGCTGCGTTCACCGTCACAATCTATTTTACATACTGATTATTCATAACTCTTCTTTTATTTTAGCAATTTGTAATTATCTTAGTGAGTCGTGTACTGTACATGTCAGCCCTGTGGGTTGTCAAGGTGATGTTCAGAATTCATCTGAATACATTTGCAGCAAGAGCTCAGATTTATTACACATGTCACGCTCCGTCCAGCCACCCATTTATTGTTAATGTGGAGCTGATATACTTTGAACATATTTACATCCATGCAGCCATCCATTATGCTGTTCAGGTTGGTGGAAGACAAGAGTCTAATGCAACATACATTAGGTATGGTATAGTATTAGGTAACCAGACTTCAGATTTTCCCATTAACCCAACCTGCATGTCTTTTGACTGTGGTAGGAAATTAGATCACCCAGAGGAAGTCCATCCAGATATTGGTCCTGCAGCTGGTATACATATTGAAGTCTGTTGCCAAAAGGGGATGGTTGATTGTCTTACTTGGCACGCAAAATACCAGACAATTTATGCAATTGTAGCTCAGGTGGTGAAACAGACTGTTTTTGAGTGGCCTGACTATAGCAATGTTTGTTGTTCCACTTTGTCTCTACAGCTGTTCATTGGATTCCCTCAGGATTTTAACTGACATACAGACAATGGACCTTAATGACTCTGATGGATTCTCATTTATCATCAAGTCAGCTTTGAATTTTTTAGTATCCGACCTAACTGACAGCCTCAGACATCTTTTGTGTTTCATGGTAATTAGCAAAATTAGCATGCTAATGAGCTAAATCAAGATGGTGAAGATTGCAAACATCTGACCTGCTGCTGAAATTGCTTCAGTAGACTTTAAATCTGATTTCTATGGTTTTTCTCTCTGTTTATAGCTTGTTAAATTTGGCACATTGCACAAACACTTTAAACATACAATCACGGTGTTAAATGCACTTCTCACTATTTTATAAGGCTGTTTGGATAATTTGGCCGTTGGAGATTTCCAGCAAATTTAAAACTGGTTTTCATGCATTTTTCCGCTATCTGATTAGACTAATTACCCAGGTTGCATGTTAACACCAGATGTATTGGGGTCATTTATCCGTGCATTAATCTAGCTATCTATCCAACCACCATCTTACCATACTGCCAGCCAACCCCCTCCTTTCTTTATGACTGATGACTTCGACTCAGCACCAACAAATCATAATGAGCCCATCTGACAACCTTTATGGTGCATTTTAGCCTGAAAGCAAAAGCACAATGGGAAGCCTCTCAATGGAAAAGTGAGTTCACCATAAATTACTTTCTTTATTGTTTACCAGAGAATGTCTGGAGACAGTGGGAGGGATGAAGGAGGAGAAAGGTAAATGTAAGGATTGTGTGAGTGTAAAATTAAAATAAAAAAATAACAATGAAGATCATAGAGAGGTTGCATAATGATGGTAGCCACATCCTCACCATTTCTACAATCCTACTGTGTGTGTCTGTTTGTAGTATAGCATGTGGGGTCTGACGTTAAGCTGCCTGCTGCTTTTCTAAAGCCTCCCTGATCATTCCTTTGTTCCTCATTTTTCTCCCTGCTCCCTCCCTCGCTTCCTTTCTCTCTTTTAGTGTGGCTTCCTCAGAGAGAGGTTGATATATGACATCTGTTTGACGGGAATTGGATTGTGGACATCCCTTGTGGCACATGGAAACGCATCTCCGGTGTTTCTCCATGCGTTGTGCATCTGGACTGAAAAATGGGGCTTTGGAGAAAGAAAGAAGGAGGTTTTGGGTTGAAATAGAAATGACTAAAAAATCAACGCACTCATTCACTGCTGAAATGGGTCATTGAATTGTCAGCAATCTCAGACAGAGACAGAAACAGAGGAAATGGGGAAATGAAGAAGGGAAACATGAAAACAGAGAGTGTGAGAGAATCATTCATTGAGAAAAGCACTGAAAATGAGGCTGTAAAAGGAGGAAAAAGCCAACCTAGAGTCTTGTTAAACTGACAGGCTGCTGCCAGAAAGCTTATTGTCTTGTTTTCGTCCGAGTGATAGACCATCTTAAGCTCTTCCTTCAGTATCCACTTTGACTTTGTTTCTTGTCTTAATGTATCCCCTGATAAAGTACAGGAATTAGGCACTTTAGCAGCCTTCTGTTAAACCCACTAAAGAGAAGGGATTTCCTTTGTCACGGTGAAACTACTGACCCCGTTTTACTCACAGTCTTCTGCTGTGTGTTAAGTCAGAATGCAGAGGATCTTCAGGCCATATGTCTTGAAAGCCTCGCTGATGGGACAAGTAGCTTGGCTGCCTCACAGACAGGCTGATATGCAACACATGGTTGACTGGAACTGGATCATGCATATAAGAAGAATTCAAGGCAGAGGAGTGTTAGTTACTGCCTGGGGAATTTCACATTTTCTTTGTTTTTCTATGTCGTAATGAACCTCACCTCCCTCCTACTGAAAGATTCCATGTTATTACAACTTATGTCTTACTTGTAGTTATGATAACAATGTCTCCACTTAAGTAATTGTTGAGATCTTGCAACACAGCAATGTGATTCAGTTCACTAGGCAAGAAACAATGTCAGATGATCACTTCAGTTGTTAGCAAGGCAATAGTTCAGCCAATTAACAATACATCAATGAAGAGGGAAAACTGCACAGTGGGTGTAGGTCAAAGTTAAACAGGAGGTAAAATAAATAAATTGTTTAAATGAAGCTTGAAAGTTGTTTCTTACCTTTTGTTTCATGCTAACAGGATAATAACATTTGCAACAATGCATACTGATGTTTAGCAGGTATAATCTTCCTCATCTTAGTACATTTGCTAATTAACATTACACACTGTATTGCTGAGACTGATGGGAACATCAATAGTTTTTCAAGTGTTTGGTCATACACCAAAGTATAGGGCAAGTTTAAAATCTGACCTGATAATAGTTCTAGGTGAAAAGGTAATGGACTAGTAAGTTTATCACAATTCATTTGGAGTGGAACAGGATCGTACATATGTCAAGTTTCATGCCAACCCATCTAATCATTACTGGGATATTTTATTGAAATCCACAAATGTAAACTTTAAGGTGGAAGTAAGTTTTTAAAAAAAAAGAAAAGAGAAAACTGTTGTCTGATTTGTGTTTAAACATTTCTCATCTGAGCACCATGGATGTCTATATCAGGATTTGCAGCAATACATCCAGTAGTCTTCAAGATATTTACTAAAAAACTGAAATTCCAGCCATATGAGCAAAATTCGCTAAACTATATAAAATTCCATGACAATCATTTTAAAGCTTCAGCATAGACCAAAGCATTAAAACTGCAAGACCAACACTTGCCAACATAGCATTTTACGCTCAAGTGGTAAAATTGGATTTTCCTCATTTGTGTTGGTCATTTCAGCATGCTAACATGCTCTTAATTACAATGTTAATATGCTAATGTTCAGAAGGTAATGTTTACCTAAATCAGCATATTTGTTTAGCAACATGTGCTAATTAGTACCTAAAATAATATACAACTGAGCTCTAATTTTTGTCAAAAACCTAAATATTGGACAAAGAGAAAATTCAGCCTCAGAGTGGATCGAAGATCAAGGGATCCCCAAATGATTTATCCTCTGGGGACCATGAATGTCTGGACAAATTTAACCATAATCCAGCCAGAGGGTTTCATCAACCCAGGAGTCCACATGAGGGGAAAACACTCTTTTTAATGTTTTAATTTAGAAATGCTACATTTCCCAACATCTACACCAAAGATGCACATTTTGTTGTTGCAGAGCATGAATCAGTGCTTCACAACTGCAATTACTGCCCTTTGCTTATTTTCCAAGGACTAAAGATACACATGATGGTCCAGTTAACACACCGTTTGGATTTAAAAAGGCGGATCAGTTCAGATGCTGCGTTCAAATTAGGGAGCGATGGGCCGTTAGCTGGTGCCATCTCATTTTCCATTTCATTTCCCCGACTTATACCCCCACTCTCCAACACTCATCCTTAAACTGTGTCTACATTATGCATGGACCCGCAAGTGTATCATAGTGGATATGAAATATGCATGAGCTTTTGCGCTATAACTCCCCTCCCCATCCTTTCATTCTTTCCCCCCAAAGGAAGGAATTGTTTTGCGGTGTCTGATTGGGTTAGGGGCTAGGATCAATGAATTGTTCTTCTAGGTGGGTGTGTCCTTGCCTGTCTGTCTGGTTGTGTGTGGTATTTTCTTCAAATGGCAACAGAAATGAAAAAAGAATAGTGGGTTTGAAGAGGAGATGGCGGTGACGGAGGGAAGTGCAGGATGAAAGAAAATGAAAGACTGGAAATAAAATGAATACGGACTCAAAGGTTGGTGTAAGAAGGACGACGGAGCAGAAGAGTGAAGCAAGAAAGAGAAATACAAAAACAAGGATGACAGATCATCAGACAGAAGGAGACTCTTCTGGGGCTTGTCAATAGAAGCAATATTCACTGATTGATTGTGTCACTGTGTCACGCAGAGCCGATCCCTGGAGACCTTGTGTGTTTGTGTGTGTGTGTGTGTGTGTGTGTGAATAGAGGGAGTGGGGGGCTCAGGGCCTCAGCTGTTGTCAGAACAGGGGGCCACGCGCCTCTTTTGGAAACCCTCCAGAAATCCCATATTGTGAAACCACAGTCACCACAAAGGGAGCGCCTCCATTTTGTGGGGATTTTTTTTTTTCTGTTACTCCTCCACCCTGTTCTCAATTTATGATTGTATTTGTTTGGGAGCACCAGGGAGAGTGAGGATGGCTTTTTAATGATACTGGAGAGCAAAGCACGTGTTGTGTGTTCGGTGAGAGGTTCGGCTTTGGAGTGTTACACTTGGAACTCGTTACTGCGAAAGGTTTCCACCCCATTTTTCCCCCATCTGAGGTCTGAAGAGAGAGCGAGAGGGAAAGAGGGCTCGTTTTTAGGATTTGCATCGCATGAGGCTTTTCAGCCACAGTTGTGGCTGTGGTGATAAACAAAGGCATCATCTCGCCCACACAGACCCACAGCTGTGCAGATGAGCACACAGCACACGGATGACACAAACACAACCCTCTTATGGAGAAATTTGGAAAGATCTGTGTAGAAATTTGTGGTTAGCTTGAGGTACAGATACCTACATCACTCAGGCCTTATTCAGAAAATGATGACTATATGTGAGTGCATCACCATGTGCGCACATACGACCCCAACCACAGATAATCCAAACAGGTCACTTGGGTCATGGCCTAATCAGACATGACTGTGAGCGCATGTGTGTGTCTGTGATATGATGTTGTGTGCTTAAAGCACCACATGAACCCACTGCAGATGGACTGCCTTTAATCACTGCCAGCGGTTGATTACTCATTGTGTGTGCATGTATGTGTGTGTGTGTGCTTGTGTTTTAGTCTACCTGTTTAATCATGTTATGGGATATAAATCTTTTAATACAATCTCATTATGGGGATCCACCGCCCTTTTGTGGCCAAAAAGCCAGCCCTCATAACTTAAATCTTCCAAATTAAATGTTAGGATGAAGAGTTGGTTTGGTTGAGGTTAGACTAAGTGCTAAGTTTAGTCAAGTAGTACTTATGGTCTTGGTTAGTAAGTCTCCAGGACATGAATATCAATAGGTCAATGTAATGTTCTCTTTAGGGTGAGTGTTGGCCATTCTTCAGGACTCCCACTGAGAAGTTCTCCTACTGTGAAGGGTGGGTGGTACGATAACCTTTACTGGAAACTGATTCACAGCAATTTTGCACAGGAAAGTTCAGAATTTGGACAGTTTTTGTAGAGTTTCTGTGGCTGGTCAGCTCTGTCTCCCATAAATTGTGTTCCTCTACAACTGCATTTTCAATTCTGTTTTGAGGGAAACATATATACTGGCAGATCCTGTCTGTTTCTAGCCCATCACAAATATGTTTCTAATCAATATATGTTAAAGTTTTATCGTACTGCTTTACAGTCGCTCCTTTTCGTTCTTCCAAATATCTATTAAATGGGACAGAACTCATCACCGTGGTAACCCAGAAAACAGGATAAACGTGATTTGAAATGCTCGTATTTTAACCCAAACTATACTATTTTCCTAAATCTAACCACGTAGTTTTGATGTCTAAACTTAATCACACGGCAAGTAAAAACCAAAAGTAAACGAAGAGTGACAAACAAAATGTAGGTCTAAGAATAGTGGTCTCACACGAGATACGAAACCCTCATCTTCGAGGTGAATGCCCTGATGCTGATATATGCCTACCTCTTTACCCAGACTTTCAGACTGGGAGCCTTTCCTACGCAATCATTTGGGGAGAAAACTAATTAATTTCAAAAAGAAATCATGTTTCTTTCAAAACAGAAATGAGAATGCAGTTTAGGTGTGTGAGAACATTACTTTTAGGGGACAGGGTTGAGTTGATTCGCAGCTTTTCTCCCTCACTTCACTTCAGTAGACCAACTTTCAGCTTTTCTCATGTTGACTCTCCCTTGTTTGATTGCACAGATTACAAACTACAAAAATCTGAAGTTCAGTTTGAGTTTTGTGTAATTGCGCAGACACACAGAGCACATGAACTTGATTTATTTTTACCTAAATCATTCAAAATTAAGTCTTGCTATTAAATACATACATATATATATAATACATAGATGCATAAATGTGCTCTGTGAGATAAAGTTGTGTTCCTCTTTATCATAAAATATTAGAAGTGGAGATTCCAGAAATAATGGACGTGATGGAAACAAAGGAAGTGAGTGGGTTGTGCTTCCAACAAAACATGTTGGGAGGACAATTATTCTCAGAAACGTCACAGTACTCACTAGTAACACTGTGGGACGTGAGGATAGATGAATGAATATTTAAGGGTCTTAAGACATGAATGAAAGAATGACAGTTTGAGTGTGAAAGAACTAATGTTGTGTCACCAGCAAACATCGTGGAAGAAACTAGGTTGGAAACATTTGGTAAATCATTTATAGAATCATGATAAGCGTGGCCCACTGGGAAACACCACATTTTTAACAGTGCGGGTGAGATGGTTAGCAGACTTCTTGTTCTCTAAAGTTGTTGTTGGTTTAATGGGGCCACAGTGAAAGGAAGCTAAAGAGGTGAAAATAGGAGCGAGGTTTCTACTGGTATGTGATCTGTAGCCAGAAGCTTAGCATGTGGCCTGAGAGGTATAGATCTTAGAGTAGTAATCTGCTAGTTCCCAGAACTCATGTTTGGTTGTCATTCCTGTGGTGATTTGTTTTTAACACTACCCACTGAGTCCAATATTACATCCTAGATGTGATGTGTTAGGATAAAGGCCCACTGAGGCAGAGAGGTAGTGAAAGTTTGAGCATTTTAATCTCAGTCAGCAGTAGAGAGTAGCTGATTTTATTTACTCAGATAATTATTTTAACTGCACCACTCATGTTCTTTTCCCTGTCTTCTTTGTCCTTTAAAAATGGAGTAAGCTATTCTCATCCAATACACTTTGTCAAATTCAGCAAATTTATCCTCTCCGTTAGCTTCCTGACTGTTCAGTATGTGTGCTTAAAAAAAACAGTGCTGGTTGTCAAGTTCTGTAAATGGGGCTAAAACAAGGTGGCTCGGACGGATTTACAGCACACTTTCTTCAGCCAACCAACAACACAAGGCTGAAACAACTGCTCAGGACAGCCCTATGAACCCCTACTCATTTTCTAGGGGACAGTGTGAATTCAGAAGATTACTCAAACACTGCATTGTTTTTAGGATAAATGTTTTTTTTTTTCTGCAGCAGCTTGTAGGACAGGTATGAGAAACAACAGTTACTGCTTCTCTCTTCCCTCTCTCCATGGGGAAAGATGCTGTTATCAGCACCCCGAGGCTCGGCGTCTTCACTCATGTACATGAAAAAAGATTCACAACCTCCGCCAGGCTCTTCAGCATAGCCTGAAAAGCCTGACTTTTCCACAACAGCAGGTTACTATAGGGGTTGGCTGCAGCTCCACTCAGGTGAAAACGATCAAAACAACCAACCCTTGCCAGTTTTTATTCCGTCATGCTGTTTGCACTTACGTATCATTCAGTTTGATGACGTTTTGTATTCTTTTAGTTTTACTTCAGCTGTGAGAAAGAGACATTCACTTCCATGCCATATCAGGTTGTAATGTTTCTGTTTTAGTCACATAGACTGTATTTAAAAGCTAAAGTCACATCATCCACTGGTTTGCTGACTGCCATTTTTAAAATTCAAGCTATTTTCTAGTCATTCTTGGAACCAGGAGTAATCATATTTGGAAGAGAGGGCGGATCCAGAGAGCAACAATGGGAGGAACTGACTGAGAACTAGAAAGCACTCTACCCTCCAACCTGTACCTGCCTGATTCCTGCACTGCTATGTGAAGCATAGGATCAGTCCTGACCACACATATCAATCAAGCCAGCTTTATTTCAATCTAATTATGGAATTAATGTTGGATGGACCACGAAATCGCTGATCAGGAGGAGAGGATTTAACAATAAAAATCAGTGACCTGTGAAAAAAATGACCGATTTAGGTCTTCATAATGATTTTTGAAAGAGAGTTTATGGGAGTCTGACCAGTTTTAGAATAGCACCTAGTGGCGCTCAGTGGTATTTCACTGTAAGGCACTTCCATATTGACTTTACTTTTCAGAGCTGCTGCTATATCCATCTTTTTTATCCAGTCTATGTTTGGTCATATAGCCAAATTATCAGTTTTGTTGACATTCCAATGTGTGTGAATGTGTGAATTTTGAGATACAGGGCTTCTGAGGAAATGGTGTGTTTGTTTGGCTGTTGAGTTCAAGTATCAGCAAACTCATTAATGGCTTATTCCACCTTTAAATGATACAGTGAAAATGACTCCATGTTTGATCCCAATGTATGTCCTGAAAAAATAAATTATTTTTACATTCACGTCTTGCATCCTTTGTTCTATTAAAAACATAACCCAACTCAATGCACTCAACCTTCACGGTTACACAGACAGCTGGCGTTTGCTTTATTTTAATGTGCTGTCAGCTTGACTGGCAGCTCTGTCAACCACTGTGGACAGGCTATTAACTGTGTGTACTCTGCTGGAGATGGACTGAACATTTAACGCTGCTGCAAATAACTGGAAACACCACAATAGTCCATTTGGATGCGTGTGTGTGAATGTTCTGTGAATAATTGTGTGAGTCCACTATTCCCAAGGGATTCCCAAGACCCATCGAGGGAATGAGAGAGGAAAAAATTGAAAGATGAGACGATGGAGAAGAAGAAGAAGAGGGTATTGAAAGATACAAGAGAAACAAGACTCCTTATGAACTTAATGGCTTGATCTTCCATCGCCTTGAGCTCATTCCCTTGTATAAGCATGTGTGTCAATGTGTATGTGCACTGTAAGCAGGAATTTTCATGGGCTTTAATTGTGCAAGTAAAACAGCTGGATGTTGTGAAATCCAAGCCTCTCTCTAAGTAGTAGGATTGGCTCTCTTGAGCTCACTGAGGACATTGTTAACTCCTGGAAGACTGTGTTTGTGCGTGGTGTTAAATGGCGATTGACTGTTGAGTTACTGTCAAAGTGGTAGAAAGCATCTCTGCTCGTTGGGGTTGCTTCCTTCCTTCCTTCCTTCCTCCTTTCCACCCATTTTATTTCCTCAGTTTTCCATTCCTCTCCCCTCCTCTCTTCTTCTCGGTCCACGTGAAGCACAAACAGATCGGAAACAGCTGTGAAAATTATTCTGTGTAATAACGGCCAATCTTGGCTTCTTGGTTAGCCTCAGACTCAGAAAAATTTTTAAAAAAAGCACCCTGCCTTGAAAATCCCCTCAGAGTCTGCAGTGCTGCTTTAACTTTGCTCCCTTTATTTGTGTGTATGTGTCTCTCTCTGCAGGGTTACCCATATGTACTGGATACCAAACATTCTGCCAAAAGGCTGACTGCCAGACCAGAGAGAAGAGAAGAAAGGGTGCTAACTCCTTCTTCTCATCCCTCACTATTTCAGTTTCTTGACTTCTCTCCCAGCAACACAGTCCATTTATTTTTTCTTTCCCTCCTCATCTCTTTGTATTTATTCTCCTTCAAAAGCACAAATATTTCAATATGTTCCTCTCTGGGCTGCACAGTGGCGTAGTGGTTAGCACTTTCGCCTTGCAGCAAGAAGGTCCCTGGTTCGCGTCCCGGCTTTCCCGGGATCTTTCTGCATGGAGTTTGCATGTTCTCCCTGTGCATGCGTGGGTTTTCTCCGGGTACTCCGGCTTCCTCCCACAGTCCAAAAATATGCTGAGGTTAATTGATTACTCTAAATTGCCCGTAGGTGTGAATGTGTGAGTGCTTGTTTGTCTATATATGTAGCCCTGCGACAGACTGGCGACCTGTCCAGGGTGTCCCCTGCCTTC
Organism: Amphiprion ocellaris; assembly: GCF_022539595.1. Lineage (NCBI taxonomy): Eukaryota > Metazoa > Chordata > Actinopteri > Pomacentridae > Amphiprion > Amphiprion ocellaris. Next base: position 19,682,250 of record NC_072770.1, read on the forward strand.
ACCCGAGTCAGCTGAGATAGGCTCCAGCCCCCCCCGCGACCCTAGTGAGGATTAAGCGGTGTATAGATAATGGATGTTCCTCTCTTCATCTCTCTCTCTCTCTCTCTTTCTCTCTCTTTTTTTTAGCTCCCCCCCATCTTTCTTTTTCTCTCTACATCATTTTTGGCTAATGCTCAGCTCGTGGTCTTCGGCCCTCACCGCTCCTCTCATCACCCTTCGCACTGTATGAGCGAGAGAGAGCCAAGCTAATAAGCAGAGTGAGCTGACAGCCAGAAACCATGAGATGATGAGTTCACTGCTGAGCTGTGTGGACGTACTGGATCACAAGGCAAATTCCAGGCCTTTTTGTGGCTACGTGCGATAAGCGTGGCCTTGAAAAGTGTCTAGACGACTCGCGACTCACACAGAGTTCACTGACTTCCAGAGGCTGATATTTTGGATGGAAGCTTGGTCTGAATTTTGCAAGGTTGTCTTTATCTGTTCATATAAGGGGATCAATTTCCATCCAAGCTTTTTCAGAGATGAGACAGCACTGCTCTGTTACTGCACTGTACATCATCATTTCAATGCAGAGCACTTTCTGTCTAGCCACAGCCAGTTTTTAACATGACAATGACTTCACAATTGACTGAAATAGCTGCAGCCCTCTTTGTGCACAAACCACTTTTCTGCAGCCTGCATGTTCTTTGTGTCTCTGGAAAACTTCCAAAGGCAAATTAATTCACAAAGGTAGGCATGGCAACTTATCATTTTGTGACTTTTTTGCTCATTTCTCCACATTTGCATAGATTTTATCATGTGAAACTTTTAAACGGCGTCAGGTAGTTGAGAGAAAGTTTTATCCCTCCTCAGAACCTGCAGAATGTCATAGCAGTGCCTGAACACAACAGGGAATGAAAGTTTTACAGTTAATTACAGTTTAGAGCAACTTGCTGCACTTACATGTATAATAATAAATCTCACTATGGTATTTTAAAACTAAGACTATTGTTACATTTACAGGTGTTCCAGCCGATGAACTAATGATCCTGAGCAATAAATACATATAAAGGAAAATGTTGGAACACCTCAATCTAAATATTGCCATAGCAATGTGTCATTGATTGATTTACAACCACAAAAACACTGTATATGCAAAAATAAAGTTCATATGTAAACTGTTTGGGTTCAGAATCACCTCTGCTACTGTGCTGGATTCCTCTTCCTTAAAACAATCATCTCTTCTTGCAGTGCTTTTGGCTGCCTCAGCTTTGCTGTCTGTCTGCCTCTGGCCCTCACTTCCCTCTCTCCATGGGACCGTGGGATTGATTGATAACTTCATTTGTTCCTGAAGGGAAGAGGGGGATGAGTACATGACTTATCCTCTCTGTGTGCAGATGGAGGGACGGAAAGGCATCTTTTTTTCCTGGCCCTCTTCACACACATCTTGTTTTTAAGCGTGACAAATGGTCTCATTTTTTGAAAAGCATGAGGTCGGTCGTTAGGAAAAGTGAAGTGCGAGGGCTTTTTTTTTTTTTTTGTCGCAACAGAGCTCTCACTTGCAGTCAGGGAATGCCCTTTTCCTGTTTTTTTCTGCTTTTTTCTTCTATACAAATGGGACCAATTGTGCCTGGCACAGCAGGGTGATTCTCAGCATATTTTGGGAATGATGGTGAGCTTTTGTACCAGATTTTAGTGATGTGGACTGCAGCAGTTCAGTTTCCATAGTAGCAGGAAATGAAACACGAGACATTGCGACTTGTTGTCTGTAACTGATTTCATCTACTTAAATATTGTCAGACATCGTGTGTTGTTAAGGCTGGTGACTCGGCTGGTTTTTGTTGTCCCTTGTGTCTTTGTCGAGTTTAATTTGTGTGTAGGTATGTGTTTGCCAAGTGTAAATATTAGGAGAGAACCTATGAATGTACTCAGCAGAAATAGCCCAAGTCTTTGTTGTCAGGTGAGGAGAGGAGCATCCTCTCGTGGCTGTAGCACTGCTTGTTCCCCAGAAATCCTTCCAGATTTACAGCTGTGAATCTGGCCATCCCACACTCCTGAGAACAGTAGGTGCACAGTGTGAGCGCCACAGAAGAAGTGATGACATTCTGCCCACATCACAGTTGCAGATGGTGCCAGAAACCTCAAACTCGTACTGCTTGGAGAGAAATCACTCTTTCCTGTGTTCACTCTCTCCCTCACAGTTTCTCTTCCTGTATTTATTTGACATATGACTGGCAGGGAGCGATGGAGGGGGGGGCGCCTTCCTTCAGAGTCAGCCATTTTGGGCCATGGTTAGTTTAGGATTTGGCATCCTGAGACCTATTACAAGGACACAGTCAGCTTGGGCTGATTTAAGTTATCCGCTGCTCACTGAATGAACATTAGTGTAACTTTGACAGAGGAGAGCTTTTGGAAAGTGCTCCAGCAGATGTTTCCATAGACTGCTGCCCCTGTGGACTTAGAGGAGAAAGAGTAGACTGATTAACTGCTGAACAGGGGATACTACATCAGTGTTCTACTGTAAACTTAAAGATCAGTCATTGCACAGCTGAAATTTTGCATTAAAATTTAATTCAGTGAAACCCAGTTGTTTGTCATTCCTGTAGTATATTTAAACATAATATCCACATCTTCAGTCTCAAAATGCTGAGCTGCTGTGTGGAAAAGACAGGACTATTTCCAAAGTATACATCCATGTGCTGCCACATAAATTAGAAACACAATCTAGTACGAGTCATATTTGTGGCCTGTTAATTCCATGAGATATCAAATTTACATTAATTCTTATTATTTGTCTTGTAAAGTCATTTCTCCACATCTTAGCTCATGATCCCAGTTCTGGAAATTCAATTGACAAGTACACTGATCAGCCATAACATTAAAACCACCTCCCCAGTATTGCGTAAGTCTCCTTTGTGCTGCCACAATAGCTTTGACCCATCGAGCCATTTACACACTACATATGGAGGTCCAATGTAAAGGGTTCTTTGGTGTCTGGCACTGCAATATTAGCAGTCAACTGCATTATGGACTTTCTTGGATCAGCCTTATTCCAACACAGATGGACCTTCCTGGGCTCTTTGTCATTTTCCCCGAATCATTCCTGGGCAGTTTGTGCTGTGTACTGAGGCATGTTGTCCTGCTGGGAGTGGTGGCTGGTGCTGGGGAGTGGTGTTGCTGTGGTGGGTGTGCTTGGTCTGCAACAATGTCAACCTTGTCTCCCGAGAAATTACATTCCTATGCAACTATACTACATTCTCCTTTATGTATTTTGTCACTGAAGGTAAGACTGTGATGTAGTTGGAAAAGCTTCCAGTTTAAAGGAGCTGCATAGTTTGTGTAAGAAGGATGGCACTAAAATCCAGCAACAAAACTTTCACCCAGGATACCAGAGTTTGTATCCTACATGAAATGCAGTATTTTAGACTGAAGTTTAGTTTTCATTCATTGTTTATTATTCTCTGTTTGGTTAGGTGTAAGCACCAAAACTGATTGGTTAGATTATGGAGAATAGCACAATTTGAGTTAAAATATGAGCCTTTCACAACATGTTTGAAGCTTCGCCTCCATTTTCTAGGTTACCAAGGTCATGAATCATGTTCCATCTAATGTATGAAGGGATGGCTGAAAAGGAACTGCAATGAAGCAATAAAGTAAATGGCAAATAAATGTTGATTACAAACATATTCATGATATGACACAAACAAATGTAATCTGGCAGAAGATGTGTTTCCCTGAAAACCTAACTGAGAATGCAGTTTGTGAATTGCAATGTATTTTTTAGAGAAAGAATTAGCAACGTTTAGGTGGATGGTACTTGTCAAAGTTGCATCCACATGAATGTCAGGGCTCAGGGTTTCTTAGCAGAGCATTGTGTTGTATTGAGATGATCAGTGTCATTCATTGCACTGATCTGTGTACATGCATGCTTTTTCTTTAAAAGTTGACAAATGAAGGTTTTTCACTACACTGATGTCCCTCAAACCTGCCTGTGGGTTTTAGGATTCTGAGGGTTTATAAATAAAACAGGAATATGATTTTTCTTGATCCTGGAAACTGTAATTAGAAAAGACACTCCCAACTTGATATTCATCAGCTAATGTCCCTGCTTTTTCTTCATAATATGATTACTCAGTTGCCACTATGCCTTTGATTCTGGTAGAGCTGAAAGCGCTTGACAAAGCTAGTAAGTGGACTTTGAGTTGGGTTTGTTTTGTCAAAATACCATTTCAGAGGTAGAGAATAAATCTGAATGCCTCGTATTTAAATGACTGAACTCACATGTAAACAGATCTCAGAGACCTTGTGATTTCATCAAAAGCTTCAAGAAAAATGAGTGAATTGGGTTTTATTTCAGATTGTTTCATCAAATTTCAAAGTTGCTTCTGTACAAATAGGCACTATTGAATCTCTACTCATGCTAGTATGTGCATTGTGTTAACCCTAAGTCTGTGCATTAAATCACTCAGCTCTTACAGCCAAGTCATTTTGATCATGTTTACTACTTGCATGATCCCCAAAAAAATACATTTTCATGTTTTAAGCAAAACTTGTGGTTTAGCTGTTGAAATCTTATAAATCTTCACACATGGACTCAACTATGCTTCCGTTCCCACATGATGTCAGCACAGAAAACTGCCAGAACATTTACGGGTTAAATGTAAGTGGGGAATGAGTTTTGGAAAAAGCGCTGACTGCTGTTGGCAGGCGGTGGGGTGGGGTTAATGTTGTGAACTGTTTGCCCTCTCAGCAACCAGCTTGGTGGTCAGCCCTGAGTGCATTCGTCTGCTGAAAAACTGTCGTTCTGTCACTTCCTCTTGGTGCTTTCCTCACCCTGCTGACCATCTGTAGGCAGGATCGCTCATCTCCTCATCACCTCAGCTCAAGGCAGTCGTTTCTTTTCCCTCCTGCTCCCTCCTGCACTCACTGATCAGAGAGAGATGAAAACAGACTTTTTCAATTAGAGTGCGCCGTTGAAAGTGTTGGCTTCAGGCTGCCGACCCCCCCGAGATCCTCTTGTCATTTACTGTGTTTCTTCCCCCTTCTTCCACCTCATTCCCAACACAGCCAGGGGGAGGGCGGGAAGCGGTGAGTAACTTTTAAAACATTTTCATCCCTTTTGTTCAGCTGCTGATTTGTTCGTGGCGCCTTCAGAGGTGCTGATTGGAGGAGGAGAGTTGTCTTTGGCAGCCTGTCAAAATTTCTCCCCTGGGTGGTGTAAATTTGGCATTTTGACACCCTTTTCTGTGGACAGCTAATCCCCTCTGTGATTGGTTAGTTTTCTTAAGGACACCGTTGACTTACCTTTACAACTTATGGAAAGTTTTGATTTTACACTCTGTGCTGTTTCTGTGTTATTTCTGCGTGAGTGTAATTCTAAGTGACTGCGCCAGCCAGTTAGCATGCATTTGCATCTCTGTGATGTTTCCTTTTAAAGTGAATTATGACTGAGTAGTGACAACTGAGTAAAAGCGTCACTTGAATCTTGTCTTTCCGTTCCCTCGGGTGCTGCTTTGTTGGGCTGCCAATGTAGTTGTCAGGAGTGGGTGGCTTTATCTTTAGACAAGGGAGAAAGATAGAAGCGAGAAAATGTGTGTCAGGGGAGAACAAACAATGAAAAATGGCTAAAGGTGGAGTGATGGATTGAGTTAGAGGAGTTGGGGAATTAAAAAAAAAAAAAGTTGAACGGCAGAAGGGAGAAGAGGAAGAGGCAGTTGAGAGACAGCACCTTATCATCTCAGCTGTTGTGGTTTAAGTGGGCTGACAACACACAAAGCTCCTCAGCATCTCACAGCTGTGCGACATGCCTTCCCTTTTTTATTTTTAACCCGGACACCTATATTAGGCTGCCAGGCCCCGGCAGTGTTCAGACCATTGTCTCCCAAAGTCTGTGCATGTGTGTGTGGTTCCATGTGTTTGGGTCTGCATGTGCCAGGGAGGCTGTGTGTTTGTGGGACTGTGTCAGCAGATGCCTATATATGTCGGTGCTATAAGCTTCTACCACACTACACCGAGGGCTGCTCCGCTGTGTGTTCTTACTCAAATCACGTCGGATGTGACAAGTTTAAGAACAGTTTACATCTGCGAGATCCAGTGCTGGCTCAACGGTCTTTATTGACCGTGTGAGTGTGTCCGTAAATTGCCTGAGTACATTCCACACCGACATGCTGCCAGCTCTGTTGATGGCACCCTTGTGTGAGCGGCTGGTAAAACACTAACAAGAGAAGGGCAAAAAAAGGCTTGGATTTAGTGCACAGCGACTTCTACAGCTCCCTGCGTTCCCCTGCAAGTCGCAGCGTCTGCACCTGGGCCGCAAGCACCCACCCACAGCGAATACAGCTACAGAAGAAAAAAAGGTTGGCCTCTGCGTTGACTGATTTAAAGGTGTTGCTAAGGAACATAGTGTATATTTTTATGTGAGTGGGAAAATAAAACGTGGGAAATTACTCGATAAAATGGATTTGTTGACAGTTATGGAAATACCTGTCCTCTCATTCTTTTACCACTTCCCTCCAGACCACAGGACTTCAAAGTTTCTCTAAAGTAAGGAAAGAGTAGAATGTGCTTAGCTCGCTAAAACATTTGCCGCCACTGCTATTAACATTTGGGGGGAGGGAAACGGTAAACAGAGCGATGAATGAATTAAATTCTGAAAGTGGATCTTTAGTTGCTCCTCAGGCAGTGAGTGTGGCGATTGATTTGGTAAGTGAGTGGTCCCCTCACTCACCCACAACCCCCATCCATCCTCCTGCTGCCAGGTCCTGCCGCCTGCATTTGTCCTCAGCAAACCAATCAATATCGAGGAGTTTGCTCACAGTGGTGTATCATCTTAGAGCTGCATTGATTGTTCTCATTGATTTTAATTCTAATTACGTTTCATCATCTGAATCTCTAAATGGGCTGTGAATGGGCCACCCATCCACATCCTGTGTATCCCATAGGTGTTGCATTAGAAATTGCTTTTTTCCACTGCACTCTTGCCTTTTCTTTACTAATTGCTGTATTAAATTTATCTTGGCTGAATTTCCACCTCCTACAATATTCTTCATATCATCACCTGACAATGTAGTATCATTGCAGCTGAGATGCAAGGAGCGTACTAAAAAAACAAAATGAAACCCTCTCTCAGACTTGCACTCCTTTGAGTTTCCTCCACAGAGAGACTTAGCTCAATCTTAGAAATGGGGGCAAGTAGCTTGGGCATCCAGAGGGAGTAGAGTCGGTGCTCCATCAAGTCAAACTAAGGTGGTTCAGGCGTCTGATGCCTCCTGGGTGACTTCATTTGGAGGTTTTCCAGGCATGTACAACTGGGAGGAGACTCTGGCGTACAACAAGGTCTCACCAGAGGGATTACATATCTCATCTGACCTGACAATGCCTCGGGATCCCATAGGAGAAAGTGGAAAAGGTTGCTGGGGAGAATGTGGGCTGAAATGACCTGATTAGCCTGTTACCACCGTGACCCGACCACAGACACACAAAAGAAGACAGGTGAATAGGTGGATGGCCTCCTTCCTATTAATCTTACATGATCTGGATATGTTGGCTTCAGGTCTAAATTAGTACTCACAATATTTATGTATCACTTGTCAACACGGCGTAAGTCTGAACTGCATTTAGATACCTAATGGACAAGCAGCACAACATTAAAACATACTGACATAGATCAATGTTACATACAGTAGACGACCTGACATTCTAGTAAACGATGCCATAACAGCTTGGACCTTTGGAGAATCCCCTAAACAACAATAACATGCAATTAATTCATTTTTTCTGCATGGAACACACATTGGATGTACCATCCAATCTTGCAGGTCTTGATCTCCTTCCATCACTGTCAACACTGACACTGTTAGGAGCTTTAATATAAACATGACCTTTGTCTGAATGGCAGAATGCCATCACTTTAACAGATTAATGAAACCAGAAATGTTACATATCCAGTGTTTTGAAAGGTGGTAAGAATTGGCAGGCATGTTAGCAGCTCTGGAAGGCTTTACTTATATGCAGCTGTGCATTGGCGTTAAATGCTAATGTCTGCATGCTCACATACTCAAAATGACAATGCTAGCATGTTGATAGTTAGGAGATATGCTTACCATGTTCACTATTTTAAATTGTCTTCAACATTTTCCAGTGGGCACTCCATGCCAAGTTAAGCTTTGCAGGTGTTTGTCAAAAAACCCAAGGGCACATTTAAAACTGACCATGGCCATAGATAATAAGTCAATAACCAAATTTCACACCATTTATCTTGAGGGGAACGTGACTGTGTGTATCAGAAAGGGAAAACAAAAGTCCTCCCACCCTCTAGTCACCCACCATGACTGTCTGTACCAATCTATCCAGCAGGTGTGTAGATTTTTGACTGGATAAGTGAAAACTTTGAAATGAGGAGGAAAAGTCAAGAGATTAACAAAGTCAACCGTGTTTTTTTTTTTTTTTTCTCTGGGCACTTTGTCTTTTTTGTGCAAAATTTAATTGCAGCTCCTGCAAAAGCTTTACAGATACTTCAATCAAGACCAAAGTACTGGACTGAACAATCAACATTCCCATCCTTAGAACCCTGCTGCTAGTGTAAAATTGGATTTTAATCAGCAAGCTTTTGTTTGTTCCTCAAACATTCGGAGTATAATTTGACAGCAGACAGGATTGTATATTTTGCAAGAATACACTGAAGTTTGGCAGATGACTTTGATGAGTTTGTCTGCTTCTTTTCCCCACCTTCCCTTTCTTTTTTGTACTGTTTTCTATCTATGGATTATGGGACAGCACAAGATCTGTACTTCGTCTGGTGCTAGAGACAGGGTATGATAGAACTTAAATGAAACAGCTTAGCATTTGGGCAGATGGGTTGTCAGTCCTTGTGGGGGAGGAGGTGGGGTGAGTAGGGTCGTTTCAATTTAAAGCATAGATCTGCACCTGCCTGATTTGGATGAAACAACAAATTGCAATTACAGTTCTTTGTGTGCTTAAACATGTTATCAGACTGCCCTTGACTTGGATGTGTCTGTACTGACACACACACATATATGTATGCAGAGCTCTGGAGACTGCTGAAGGTGAAGAGTGCAACCAGAAAAAGCAAGCTGCCGCTCAGCTCTGCAGAGCTCAGCCACTGATAAGGTCGGCCAACGGGGAGATGTGTGTGCTCAGGACCTGTCCGTCAAACACAAGAGTCTGCTTCCGCCCCTACTTCACCAAAGAGTGATGGGAGTGATTAGGGGGGAGGAGTGTTGTGAGTGAGAAGGATGGAGAGGCAGTGAGACAGATACAGAATGTCTTGTGAATAAAAGGATTGAGACAGATGGATAAAGAGAAAGGGAGTCAAAGAAAAAACTGGACAGAATCCATGAAACCATAAGAGATTGATAAAAATACAAGGAGTGTATGTCTATGTGGTTAGGTGGTGGGGGGGTCTATATAAAGAATGTGACCTTCTTCTAGAGTAGCAGCCAAACCACCTATCTTTAATAACGCTCTTCTTTTTCACCCACTATTCTTATTATTCTTACTGTTTACTGCCTAAAGCCTTGATTAGGTTACAGAGATTAAGTAAATTACCATAAAAATCTCATGGAAATCAAGTTATTGTCATGCTGAGATCTGAATGGAACAATGCCGCATTGTTCAAGGCTCACAAGGGAAGATAGTTTTGGTAAAAACAACCCGGATTCAAAAATGTACAAAGAGGCCTTATAGAAGCAGTATTTGAGGGACACGGGGCAGTTATGTTGTTGCAAGGTGACATGGGTGAACAGTGGAGGACCTTGGTTATCCTCCGGTTGAACTTTTTCTGTCTCAACATTTGTGCTGACACAGGAGGAAATGAATTTTTGCATGTTCCATATTTTTAACAGCGGATGGTCTTGAGTCATTTCTGCCCTTGATAAAACACAATGGGAGAAATATGTTCACACTTGCCCTCTTTTTTCCTTTTTTCCTCATTCCTCGCTCTCCCACGTAGAGTCATCAGTGATCAAAGAGGCCCCAGATGTTGTTCTTCATCTATCTCCTTTCACCATCTCTTGACATGGCTGTGAAAGTGGCCCGAGTAGCGTTCGTTTAGCCGAGTACTGCCTCCAGTGCTGTTAAGAGTTCATTACACACGAGGAGATGGATTTGATTTTCATGGGATGCGGAGCTGCCTTAGATCTCCTACAAGAGTTAATAAAGGAAAAGAGGCACACAGCTGAGCCGCAACGCTAGCGTCACGCTAATTTGATTCCGTTCCACACCTCCCGTGTTTTTCCATCATGTTTGGTGAAGAACACAGAACACAACGGCACAACACATCACATCACCTCTGTCTGTGGAAAAAGTTTCACGGTGGAAAATTTGGCAGCGGAAATTCTCTGTTTTTGATCCATCTGCTGCATGTGCCACACAAAACAGAGCTATTTTTGGTGTCACAGTGAGCAGAGGAAGTGCCGGCTCTCACACAGTTCATTAAAGCCTGATGGAGAGTGATGATGAACTGAATTACAGCAGGACCAATATTTTGTCGTGCTCTTAGCAGTGTTTTTGCCAGAACAGAAAGATTTCAGACTTCATATACTGTGTATGACCCTCACCTTGTATATGTGAGGACAGCTTCCCCTCACTTACCCCAGAAATCGAGTTCAGGCTCATGTGTTAATTTTTCAGTGTCATATGTCTTATGCTCAGGTCACCCTTAGCTAGTCCCAGAGGTATGATTGCTGTGATAAGCATAGAGGTTGGAAAATACTGCATAGGAGTGTGTTAGAGACTAGATTAGCTTTCAGCTTGATCGGTGTTTTAGATGGAAAGAGTGAGATAGACAGAGGTGCATCCGTTAATCTTCTGAAACAGCTTTATTTCGCTCTTTGACTATTTTAAGGATTTCCTCTGACAGGAATGCTTTTAAAAGACTGTGTGTTCATTTCTGTTTGATTTCCACCTCATAAAGATACATCTTTATAACCACAAGTCAGCTAAAAGATGATTGCTGGTAATCCTGAAATCAAAGTCGTTTACATCACAGTGGCACTATTTACAGCCATAATGTGGGCATGTGAGCTGGCATTGCTGGTTGCCTGGGAACTTTTCTTCCGTCTCTATGGCAACATGCAGAGAAATCAGACTATGCTCTCCTTTTATCCTTGTTTATAATGCCAAGTTGCCATAAATACAGAACTTCGAGGAGCACTTATGGTAATACACCCAGTTTGTGGGGCCACAAAAGCTTTAATTAGGCTGAATGCCAACCATATGGGACAGCAGGTAGGCTTCCCACTCGTGTGGTCCAAAGACACACATGCAAACATGCAGTACATATGCACATTAGGGGGTTATTAAAAGTTGTGTAAAGACCCAAGAAACACATTCTATGCTGTAGGCTCTCTTTTTTTGTGCCATGTAAAAGATTAAAACCTCCCCAAATGTTGTCATCATTAGGCAACTAAGTACTATCTACACCTACACTATGTGTACTACACATTAGACCTGGGTGATAAAGCGAAAGTCTGTTGTACTGATAGTATGCAAACCATTATGAAAAAAATATGCAAAGTTCAGTTCCATGAATCGATTCTGCTAGTCTGCAGCCGTCTGGGCTTCTCTTCATCCACGTTCACATCTGCAGACCTTCCGTCGGAAAGGTGTTTATTTGCATGGTGTAAAAACACTCACAACCTATCTTCAGCTAAACAACACACTCCTGGTGGCCTGTTTTAAGGGCTGATGAACTTTACATCAGGCTGGACATGGAGACTGTTGTGGAGTCCACATTCAGTGATATGCAGTTCAGCCTCTGGAGCTCAAAACCTTGAAACCCACAGATTCAGCCTGGTCTTCTTCCATGTACACTTTGGGTTTTACTTGCTTTCTTTATTTTCTATTTATGAACGTGAAAGAAATACTTACACCTTATTTGTTTTATGTGCACATTTTTTAGTATTTGTTTTTCATTGCCGTGTTAACATTAAAATTATTACCTGAGTACACTGATGGATGTGCTAAAAGGCTTAAATTCAAAGTAAATGGATTAAATTCACAGTAAACCTTTTTTCTTTTGGCCTTTATTAAAAATTGGTAGTTTAAAAAATATTAACAATTAACAATTATATCAACTGAAATAAAACATTTTATCATGATAGCCTTTTCACTGTATTGCTCAGCCCTAATGTGCATATTGTAAAGTTTTCTTCTTCAGTGCAGAAAAATAAATATTACAATGTCAATTTGTGGATGTAGAGGATATTAGATGGTAACTATTTTTGACAAATTACGCCTAAACCATCCATCTAGTATTTCTGTGCAGTGACTTTGTGACTGTGAGGGCATCACTGGGAAGTCTCTGTACCCAATTGTTTTCGCTTTTTCAAGAAGTCATTGCAACTATAAAACTGTGATGTTCGCCAAATAGACAGGATGCAGCTTACAGTAGGTTCTTGTGTTGTGTTCTTTGGCAAACTTTGGATAATCAAACTGCAGACAAGATCTCTCTTGAAAACCATTTCTGTTAATTGATAGTTTTGTTCACTGCTGGTGACGAAGTATAGAATTCAGGGAGCTCAGATAATATGTCAAATCATGCCAGAACTGTGAGCCAACAAGTTGCACAGTGACACAGAAACTTGTGTGGAAATGCACTTCTATATACTGGTAGAGGAGATGTATTTTTGATTTTTAGACAAAGTCACAAGTCGGTCCTATTGCTAAACTAGGCTAATCTCCTCCCAGTGTTAGCCTCGTATTTGAGACACATGTATTTCTCTTATCTAGCTCTAGGAAAGAAAGCAAATTATGTTGTTTCCCAAAAGGTCTAACAATTTCCCTTAATACCGCCATGCACCAGTGGTTCTCCAAATGTCACTACTGTCACACAGTGCCCCGGGTGAACAGGTGAGAATGTAGCCACAGCATGGCTCATTCAGCAGATGAAACTACAGATCAGTTATAGGAGGAGGAGCGAGAGGAGTAACGGGAATGAAAAATGAGCTGAGCTGCTGGGGGGAAGAGAAAAAGAGAAAAAGCGAAGTAATGAAAGCGTGGGTCAAGAGAGAGGGACGCAGAGGATTAGAGAGAGTTAATTAAAAAATAGAAAGAGGGTATAGAGTGAAGGTTAGACAAAGGTAAGGAAAGCAAGAGCAAGGAAACACCGGAGAGAAGCAACAAGCAGAGCAAGAGCGAAATATCTGACCAGGGGAAAGAGGAGCACAGAGGGAAAGTGTACTGAGGGAGTAAGATGAGGTGAAAGAGGTATAGGAGATGCTGAGGGAGGGACCTGTGCAGCTGTAAGTAGAGAGGCGAGGTTAGAGGGAGGTGGGAGGAGAAGGAGAGGGATTGAGAGCAGAGCCAAGCTGTCCCAGGGGTGATGAATGAGGCCATAATGAAGTATCTGTGCTCCTCTGCCTCTGCTGCTGGCTGGAGAATAACCGCAGCCTTGGCATGGCCGCGAGCCCTGCTCAATCATGCCAGGAGAACGCACACACACGCACACACACACACACACACACACACACGCACGCACTTATACACACAGAGAAGTTTGTCACAAGCTCCTGCACTGCAAAGCACACATACACATATTTACACACTGTAACTTACGACAGATGATCTCTCTCTTCCTGCCACCCAAGGTGTCCCCATCACACACGCACGCACGCACGCACACACACACACACACACACACACACACACACACACACACACACACACACACGCACGCACACATTTTTGCCTTCATTCTGTTTCTGTCTCTCCACCCAGACCTGGGGTGGCAGGAGTGTTGGCTTTGTAAAACAACCCATTGTTCAGTATGACAGGCCAGTATAATGCACAAGACAGTGTGGTTCCCCATAGTCACACATGCACACAGCGAGTGATGGATGTCAAGACAAATGGTAAATTCTTCCTCAGCAGTAAACAAGTCGTGCTGTCCTGCGGTTTTCACCGCTGTCACCAGTGCACCGAAGTGTCAGCCTGCCAGTTTGTCAATGGTGCACAAACAATGCATCTTCAGTGCTCAGAGAAGACAGTGGCTAGCAGTCCTCATCCCTCCCCTTGTCACGTCCATATATCTGTACATGTGTCTGCATGCTCACTGTGTTCAACACTGAAAAGATCGGCAAAGATTTTTGCTTGGGGCATGAATTTCCAGTAAGAGAAGGTTAACTCAGGAGACACAAAGATTCAAAGTTCAGATATATGCTTATATATGTATATATGTGTGTGTGAAGAAACTTACCATGGCAGTTAATCCAGCAAGATCCAAACACATCTTGACTCTTTCACTGAAGTGCAGACATCTGTCTGGACAAGATGTCAGCTAACAGTTTCGAGGCAAAAAGTCAGCAACCCAACTGAAAAACCCAAACACCAGCATCAGTCAGTGAGGATCTGACGGATGAGCATGAGGAATGTGCACATGACCCGAGTGTGTGTGAATTTGTGTATATGTACAATGTTAAAACTCCTGAGGTCTGAGTTGTTTCATATGTTGCTGTGCAGTGATGAAACCTACAAAAGTCCCATCAGATGCAAAACAGATGTTTTTGAAATTCAAATGAATTCAAATTGCTTTAACTAGCAGTTTGCTAGACCTACATGTAGGTTAACATCAGCAAATTGTTGGGGCATTTCAGAAGAATCCGAAACGATTCTACCTGTATCTGCATGTGGTTGCCTGCCTCCTTCATTGTGCAATGCCCCTATCTAAATGTAGGCAGTTGAAAACTCTTATTCAACCATTAAATGTAATGATAACACAATGACACATGTCTCTAAGAAAACCAGCATCTGTTGAGATGGACTTTTTAATCAGTGTCATATCTTCCTCAGAAAATGACTGAAAGCTTTTGTGGTGGGTGTATGTACTATTTGCATTTAAATACATAATGGTCGATGGATTACGAAGCAATTTAGTGGCTGTCTGTGGTTCCTGTGAACTGTGAATTTTTATCTGCAGTGTATAATGGATTTCTGCTCTGCTCTACTGGCAGTGTAGCAGAGGGGAAGCTTTGAATCAGGAGGAAACACCACTGGATGTACAGTATAGCCTGAACTTTGCTGACGGGCTGTTTTTCACTGATCTCTCCCAAAAGACCAGAGCTGGGAGAGAGAAGGAGATCTGTAGTGGAAAGTAGGACAGGGACGATGGATCTCTCTCTTACTTTTCTCTCTTTGTGTATGGCTATCCACAGAATCTCCTCTCTGTGTCTGTGCTCAAGTCTTAAGGCACACTATCCAGTGCCTCTTTGCAGAGTGGTAAAAGTAATTCATTGCATCTGGTGCTGAATGTCCCATCAGAGAGTGACAACCCGTCTTATGTGTCCTAGATTTTGCCCACAAATAGTGTGTCACCCCCGTGTGGACTCACAATTTCTCCTAATGCATCACAAGTTTCAGAGAGCAACATCCCCTGACACCAAATCTACACCCCTGCCACCTGCTACTGTGCCAACCAGGCAAAGTAGAAGCTGCTGATGAAGTTGACTGGGTCTTTCAACAGTACTACATATAGAATATTGTGCCTGTATGCTACAGGGGCAGTTGAAGATGCATGTTGTAGGTATTGTAAAAATGCACTGACACACTGAGATATCATTGGTTGTAGGTGCACTGTGCATTAAACATACATGGATGTGTTTCCTCTGAGGAATGACCTCATTTTCCAATGTACCCAAGGAGTGCGTACTCACCCTGATACCACATTGATGTGGTTCTGTTTTGGTCTCCACCAACTACAAGTGAAAAATCCTGTTTTTTAAGTTGCTAAATGCAAAAATTGTTTGTTAGCTATTACACTGTATATGAGAGATGGATGCAGCCACAAGGTCTAAAATGTGACGCTAATACAAATGTGACTTAAACTTGCAGTTTTTCTTATGTCCAGCAGGAGGCGACTCCTCTGGTTGCAAAAATATGACATTTTATATAGAAGTCCATTACAAAATGACCCTACTTCTCTTTTTATTTTCTACCTCAGTAAACATTTTCCAAAAGAGATTATGGACTCCATCACTGGTTTCAAGACTCTTCCAATACAGCATGGTGCCCACTTTGTAAGATATGACTCCACTGAAAATATAACAGACAATAAAGAAGGATGTGTTTTAGGGCATTGCTACCTTGTGATTGTTACCCTGTTGGTGTGTGTTGTATCCTCAAGTTTTCACTCATATCCACTCCTCACTCATAGAGATGGTGACGGTCAAATGCCAAACTCAAGGCTTCAAAATGGTAGTCTACAAACCAATGAGTGATGTCACAATGGTTTCGTTCATCTTTAAAATAAAGTTCATATGGAGAATAGAACCTTTTTTCTGAAAACAACTCCACGCTATGGCCAAAAACAATTTATGAGAGCCAGTAGAGTGAAGCAAAACAGTGTTTTGGGCTATATAACCAAACCATTGAGCTTAAATATTGGTTATAGTTGCTTTAAGTCAATGTCCTTGTTTGTTGTGGGTAGATATAATTGTAAGTAGGGCAGTAGACTGGAGTCTTCTCTTTCTGCTGGTCTAAACGCTGCAGCTTAGCTGGCTGCTGCTCTTCTATGGCCTGTTTATCTAAATATCTATCCTACATAATATAGTGTACACTGTAGGCAAATATGGGCAAACTAACACAGATACATATGAATCCAAAGACACAAACAGAAACATTATATTTATGTGTATCATTTCACACTTCTTTGAGTTTCTCAGTTATACACACTAATACATTCATAAACACTCAGTCTGAATTAGAGCGTGTCCTGGCTTATCATATTCAGGGTGGTGGAGGTCATTGGAGTGCTGTGTGTGTGTACTTTGGCTCAGCTTCATACAGACAGACAGCCTGTAGATTGGTCTTCTTCCAAACAAGTCATCTTTCCAGCAAACCAGCCTACATACTGTTCTCAGTAACTTGTTTTCTAACACTGCTGTGAGCTGTTCTTTTCCTTGCCACAAATCCTCATTTCAGGGGTTTCACGCTTTCTTTCTGTTGGTTTGATGTTGCTGTCTTTCTATTTTTCTGTAATTTAGGCAGTAATGGTTTCAACATTAATTCCTGGCAATCTTTGGTCTGTGTCTCTTCCTGCTGTGTTTTGCCAGATCTTTACAGAGAGGAATGCCACAAAGCAAACACACACATAGACTTAGCCCAGGCTGTTGTCATAGTGAATTGTGGAGGTTTTGTCATCTCTCTTTTACAGGCAGAGTTTGCATGTAGACTCGTGTTTGACTTGTGAAGCAGAAGGATAGAGTGAGAGATAAACATCAGCAGTGATCAAATACAAAGGAATGTGAATGAGGGGAATAGGCTGAAGGGATTCAATGAACAAGTTTAGCGGTAGAACAATGAGGAGACAAAAGGGGATATGCCAAGAATTAACGTGGCTGCAACTATCAAAAGATGTTTTTGTGTGTGGAAACGGTACCACTGATAACGTAAGCCATAGGTTTCTACATATCCTCACTCCCAAATAATCCAAAAAAGAGCAAAGAGGTGGAGCATGAGTGGAACTGAGGTGAGCTATGCAAACATTTCTGGTCAATGGATTGATCTACGATGGCACCCACATGTCACTCATAGAGGTTCCTCCTATAATGCATCATTTAAACTGCTGTGTAGTTTAAACAGGTGAGTCATCTAAAATTCACAGTCACCATGGTGATACAGTCCAATACTTTTTTTGTACCAGTCAGGAAACATGTTTATTTCTGCTGTAAAGTTGGGCGTTTTAACATGGAGTTGCAACGAGATTGACTTGCTCAAGTGGCCTTGCGAGAAACTGCAGTTTTTGGAACTACAGCGTTGTTTTTGATCCAATTCTTGTGCAACCTTTATTTTCACATATCCACAGCTCCATACAGGCATATGCAGACACACGGGGTCACCAGGCTCCATATTTCTCTGCACTACTTCAGTGTTATTAAGTAGCTTTGGCCAGCAGTGCAATGCAACACCATCACTTCCTCTCCGTTTCCTTATTTAGTCCCCCTCACTTATTAAGAATTCCCTGTCTGGCTCCCAAATGGCAAAATCTGAGAAATCAGCCGAAGCCTGCCTAATAACGAGTGAATACTGCTGCCACTGTGGTTCTGTGTGTGTTGTGTGTTCTGTGTGTGTGTCTGTGAGTGTGTGTAACCCCAGTGGAGCGTGTAACATTAATGAGAGGGCCGGAGACAGGCCTTATCACCAGCCTTCCAGTCCTGGCCAGACCTTAATTAGCACATAAATGCTTAGTGCAGACCAGACTATGATACCGCAGGGCCAAGCAAAGTCGCATATCCATACACTCACACACACATACACACACACACTCATGCAAAGATAATAAACATGCTATTGCTGTAGGAAAATGCAAAGATGCACAAAAACCTTACGGAAACAGTTGACAGTGTGCAGGGGGAATTATGTGGAAGGCATCCGAACCAAAGTGTGTGTGTGTGTGTGTGTGTGTGTGTGTGTGTGTGTGTGTGTGCTATTGTGTATTATGAGGACATTTTGCATGAATACACGCCACACTATGAGGACATTTTGAATTATGAGGACAGGGTCGGTGTCCTCATAATTCTGACAATGCAGAAGGGTTTCTTTAGGTCTAGAAGGCAGGAATCCAAAATTTCTCCAAAAGTCTCAACAATTCACATTGACCTGAGTTTGTGTATAATTTGTGTATCAATATAGCGCCCCTGTAGACAGGTCCTGGTATTGCACCTGCTCATGAATTATTCACACAGTGTATATTTCAGGGCTTCTGATTGGTTGACAGGCGGAAGGTCCCCATAATTGCGGATTTTGTCAGAAAAGCTGTGTATTCTCGAATTACACCATGCGGTCACCTCATAACCCAGAAAACTATGCTGTTATAAAGTAGCTACCACTTTTACTGGTAGACAGAAAAACAGCAAGATATGACAATTAAAGAAACAGCTATGACCAGGAAAGACACAGATATAACCAGTACAGAGACAGATATGAAAAGAAAAGAGACAGATGTGACCAGTGCAGAGAAACATATGATCAGTAAAGAGACATATGTGACCAGTAAAGAGAAAGATATGACCGGTAAAGAGGCAGATCTGACCAGTGAAGAGACAGATATGATCAGTAAAGAGGCAGATATGACCAGTAAAGAGACAGATATGATCAGTGAAGAGACAGATTTGACCAGTAAAGAGAAATATATGACCAGTAAAGAGACAGATATGATTAGCAGAGAGACAGATATGATCAGTAGAGAGACAGATATGACAATTAAAGAGACAGATTTGACCAGTAAAGAGACCTATAAGACAGATGTGCTTCGAATAGTTGCACAAAACAGTCAGTGTTTGGAAAATGGTGTTGAGTGCTGCATTTTTTTATGAGCTGGCTATATGCAATTGCCTACTTGCCTGCTCCATAAGAAGTAAGTGAATACAAATAATGAATGATTTTTTTTGCCATCTCTTTTTTTAAATTTTTATTTTATTTTTTTAAACATTTTTTAAGATTGTTATTCGGCTATTTTTAATCGTTATTTTGAATAATTTCTGATGAATATGTCAGGGAAAGCACGTTTTAAATGTTGATATTTATTTAAGAAGTAATATTTTATATTTTCTTTTAAATATAGAAATGAAAATGGCGTTACTTTAACATACACACATTTGCTTGACATAATAAATAAAATAGAAAATGCGCTTCCTGAGGTTGACTCCTCTTCAGCCAATCACCGTCGTTGTTGTGGCCCTGTGACACCTAATGCTTCCTGACTTTCACCGTCTGCAGGAGCACGTCTCTTTTAAATGCCTGCAGGTGTGGACGCAAGAGGTAAGGCCTGAAACTAACCACCACATGTGGAGTCCAAAAATTAGTGTGACCGAGTATATTTTTATATTGTTAGTTTAAAGCGTGAGTGTCATTCACAGTGTGCAGTCCTGCACTATTTTTCGGGCCAATAAACGTTAGCACTGCATGCAACGCTACATGTGGTGCTAACGTTAATTAGCGTTAGCATGTGGCGCTAACGTTAATTAGCATTAGCTTTAAATGCAACGCTACGCATGTGAAGCTAACTTTAATGTTAGTTAGCCTAGCTTAGGTTAAGTCTGCATGTTTGCATTTACCTACCGAACTGTTTTTTTTCTTTAAGCGTTCTTTTAATGAAAAATTATCTTTGTGAGCAATTGAAATTATAGTAAGTTAATGTTATGTTAATGCACTCTGCAGATTTGCCATTTAATGAAACTTAGCTGCACAGTGTGTAAGTAAATGCTATTTGGCACAGTTTAAGTAAAAGTAGAAAAAGTGTCTGTTTGGGATTTTTTTCACTGGGCTGTATTGGTACATTAAAATGAAAAAGTAATCCATGACAAAAGACAGCTGTACAGTGGTCTGTTGATAGTGATATTACTAGTGTAATGAAAGTTAAACCAGACTATTTCACTTTATGTGTTTCTGTTTATCATTCCTACAGGCATTATCATTTGACTGCATGACAAAACAGAAATGGCCATGAGGCCGCAAAGGGCAAAAATAAAACCAAAAGAAGAAGCAAAATATTTTGCATCCCTGGGTAAAGACAAGGATGGATTTGAAGTGCAGTTTATTAATTCATACAAAGGTGAGTTAAGATATTCAGGATTGTCTGCAAAATTAGATTTTTAATTATTGTGTTAATCTTAACTTTTTCTGACAATCTCTATTCTGTGTGAGGTCGAGGAGTGTTCAGCAGGCGCTACTTTCAGAAAGGAGAGTTCCTCATAGAGTATCGTGGAGAAATAATAAGCAAAAAAGAACATGAAAACCGCCTTAGACTGTACCATGACGCCCTCAAAGTGTTCATGTTTGAATTTCGCCATGATGGAAAAAAATTATGGTAAATATAGCATCTCTTAACATTTTATTTCCCCCTTAGAAAAATAGCCTCAGCTTAGTAAAGGTCCACACTTATAAATTTGTTCATATATGTTTAATTACTGTCATAGTATAAAACCTTAACTCATCATAATTTTTGCTATTTCAGCATTGATGCAGCCAAAGAAGATAACTCCCTTGGGAGACTGGTGAACGATGACCACATCAGTCCAAACAGTAAAATGAAAACAATCGCAGTCACTGGAATACCGCATCTCTGTCTGTTCGCACTGAAGGATATCAAACCAGGAGAAGAGATAACGTACAACTACGGAGACTCTGACTGGCCTTGGAGGTTAAAGGTATAGATGGAATCTACCAGAATTTCACTGTTTTGGATTTACACAGTACAATTAAGCATGCCATGAATAATTTTCATGATCAGTCTTTTTATACCTTTGCACAATTTAGAGAATGATGAAAATATACACATTAGATAATGTACAGTACAATGTAAAAAATTATTGACCAGCAGTGGAACGTTTTCTTTTTGCATAATCTTGTTATGATGTATACTGCTAAACACACAATTACTGTACTAGCAAAGAAGTGTGTTCAAGCAAGACTAATTTTTCCTTGTATTATTTTCACAGTCTAGCCCAGAGAAGGAGCGGCTCTGCTCTGAGGTTTTGGTCAACCTCAGAGCAGACAATGCAACACAGATGGTAAATGCTGATTATGATGAAGGATTTTTTGTAATAGAGGAGCGATACTGGTAAATTTAATACTCGGGTGTTTTTAGTCATTTTAAACATTACCATAATGATGACCTTGACATCTGATTCTTCCTGTGAAAACACTGAACAGGTAAATTCATTACCAGAGCACCTTGTTCTAGGCAGTGTTGTCCTCCCCTACTAGCTTGGTTATGAGGTCAGATTTTAAAGTCAAATCTAGATGAGGACTATACCAGCTAACATTGTATCTAAGGAGGGCTACATCCAGTACATGCTGCACTTCTTAAGAATTAGTCATGTTAAACAGAGTGGTCCAAACATACAACAAACATAGAACTGTGTATGCCGAGAACACTGTATGAATGTGGAGAATATCTGAAGAGTCAAATTGACACAGCAGTAAGAATTGACCTCTTCTTCTTAGTGAAAGGCTGAATACATTTGTTATGTTGTCATATAGTCATGGTTCAGTGTGTGTTGTTGTGCATATATTATTGATTTGTTAAGTGACTACATGTGATTATTGTTATTATTTTTCATCTGAAGCGCTGATTGTTTTGTCCTGTGTTTTTTCTTTTTTCTTCTCAAGACTGCAACGGAGGCAGATTGCCAAAATTCTGCTGTGGCCATGACATCAGACTGCCTCAGACAAGATGAACAGGTGATTTTTATTGATTGTTGGTACTGCATTATTTTTTCAATAACAAACTGTATTCTCTGCATGTCAGTATTAAATACCATAGAGACACAGTCTTCACAGTGACTGTATTGGTCAGGTACACTGAATACTCAGGACAGTGTATACACTCTGTCCTTAAGATTAATGATGTGGGTTTGTATGTTTTGTATAGCTAAATATTGTAGACACACAGTCCTCACAGTAACTATAGTGGTCAGGTACACTGAATACTCAGGACAGTGTATACACTCTGTCCTTAAGATTAATGATGTGGGTTTGTATGTTTTGTATAGCTAAATATTGTAGACACACAGTCCTCACAGTAACTATACTGGTCAGGTACACTGAATACTCAGTACAATGTGTTGTTAGTGTTAATTGTTTTTTTTTTCTATCTGTGAATAACAATTTTTAATGTGGTAAAAGTGTCCTGCAGTGTCATCATCATCAGTGACCATTCCACCAGTACATAATTGTGTTGTAAACTCATACATACATACCACAAAGTGCAACCCTTGGTGCTAAAATTGTTTTTATTTCATTTTTTTCCTCTTCTTGGCACAAGGTTTCAGGTGCCACAGTTCTTAATCATGCTGCTGGGACCTTAACATCTGATTCTTCCTGTGAAAACACTGAACAGGTAAATTCATTACCAGAGCACCTTGTTCTAGGCAGTGTTGTCCTCTCCTACTAGCTTGGTTATGAGGTCAGATTTTAAAGTCAAATCTAGATGAGTACTATACCAGCTAACATTGTATCTACGGAGGGCTACATCCAGTACATGCTGCACTTCTTAAGAATTAGTCATGTTAAACAGAGTGGTCCAAACATACAACAAACATAGAACTGTGTATGCCGAGAACACTGTATGAATGTGGAGAATATCTGAAGAGTCAATTGACACAGCAGTAAGAATTGACCTCTTCTTCTTAGTGAAAGGCTGAATACATTTGTTATGTTGTCATATAGTCATGGTTCAGTGTGTGTTGTTGTGCATATATTATTGATTTGTTAAGTGACTACATGTGATTATTGTTATTATTTTTAATCTGAAGCGCTGATTGTTTTGTCCTGTGTTTTTTCTTTTTTCTTCTCAAGACTGCAACGGAGGCATTGCCAAAATTCTGCTGTGGCCATGACATCAGACTGCCTCAGACAAGATGAACAGGTGATTTTTTATTGATTGTTGGTACTGCATTATTTTTTCAATAACAAACTGTATTCTCTGCATGTCAGTATTAAATACCATAGAGACACAGTCTTCACAGTGACTGTACTGGTCAGGTACACTGAATACTCAGGACAGTGTATACACTGTCCTTCATAGTAAGATTACTGATGTGGGTTTGTATGTTTTGTATGGCTAAATATTATAGATACACAGTACTCACAGTAACTATAGTGGTCAGGTACACTGAATACTCAGGACAGTGTATACACTCTGTCCTTCATAGTAAGATTACTGATGGGTTTGTATGTTTTGTATGGCTAAATATTGTAGACACACAGTCCTCACAGTAACTATACTGGTCAGGTACACTGAATACTCAGTACAATGTGTTGTTAGTGTTAATTGTTTTTTTCTATCTGTGAATAACAATTTTTAATGTGGTAAAAGTGTCCTGCAGTGTCATCATCATCAGTGACCATTCCACCAGTACATAATTGTGTTGTAAACTCATACATACATACCACAAAGTGCAACCCTTGGTGCTAAAATTGTTTTTATTTCATTTTTTTTCCTCTTCTTGGCACAAGGTTTCAGGTGCCACAGTTCTTAATCATCTGCTGGGACCTTAACATCTGATTCTTCCTGTGAAAACACTGAACAGGTAAATTCATTACCAGAGCACCTTGTTCTAGGCAGTGTTGTCCTCTCCTACTAGCTTGGTTATGAGGTCAGATTTTAAAAGTCAAATCTAGATGAGACTATACCAGCTAACATTGTATCTACGGAGGGCTACATCCAGTACATGCTGCACTTCTTAAGAATTAGTCATGTTAAACAGAGTGGTCCAAACATACAACAAACATAGAAACTGTGTATGCCGAGAACACTGTATGAATGTGGAGAATATCTGAAGAGTCAAATCGACACAGCAGTAAGAATTGACCTCTTCTTCTTAGTGAAAGGCTGAATACATTTGTTATGTTGTCATATAGTCATGGTTCAGTGTGTGTTGTTGTGCATATATTATTGATTTGTTAAGTGACTACATGTGATTATTGTTATTATTTTTTAATCTGAAGCGCTGATTGTTTTGTCCTGTGTTTTTTCTTTTTTCTTCTCAAGACTGCAACGGAGGCAGATTGCCAAAATTCTGCTGTGGCCATGACATCAGACTGCCTCAGACAAGATGAACAGGTGATTTTTATTGATTGTTGGTACTCGCATTATTTTTTCAATAACAAACTGTATTCTCTGCATGTCAGTATTAAATACCATAGAGACACAGTCTTCACAGTGACTGTACTGGTCAGGTACACTGAATACTCAGGACAGTGTATACACTGTCCTTCATAGTAAGATTACTGATGTGGGTTTGTATGTTCTGTATGGCTAAATATTATAGATACACAGTCCTCACAGTAACTATAGTGGTCAGGTACACTGAATACTGAGGACAGTGTATACACTGTCCTTCATAGTAAGATTACTGATGTGGGTTTGTATGTTTTGTATGGCTAAATATTATAGATACACAGTACTCACAGTAACTATAGTGGTCAGGTACACTGAATACTCAGGACAGTGTATACACTCTGTCCTTCATAGTAAGATTACTGATGTGGGTTTGTATGTTTTGTATGGCTAAATATTGTAAACACACAGTCCTCACAGTAACTATACTGGTCAGGTACACTGAATACTCAGTACAATGTGTTGTTAGTGTTAATTGTCTTTTTTTCTATCTGTGAATAACAATTTTTAATGTGGTAAAAGTGTCCTGCAGTGTCATCATCATCAGTGATCATTCCTCCAGTTGATAATTGTGTTGTAAACTCATACATACATACCACAAAGTGCAACCCTTGGTGCTAAAATTGTTTTTATTTCATTTTTTTCCTCTTCTTGGCACAAGGTTTCAGGTGCCACAGTTTCTTAATCATGCTGCTGGGACCTTAACATCTGATTCTTCCTGTGAAAACACTGAACAGGTAAATTCAATTACCAGAGCACCTTGTTCTAGGCAGTGTTGTCCTCTCCTACTAGCTTGGTTATGAGGTCAGATTTTAAAGTCAAATCTAGATGAGGACTATACCAGCTAACATTGTATCTACGGAGGGCTACATCCAGTACATGCTGCACTTCTTAAGAATTAGTCATGTTAAACAGAGTGGTCCAAACATACAACAAACATAGAACTGTGTATGCCGAGAACACTGTATGAATGTGGAGAATATCTGAAGAGTCAAATTGACACAGCAGTAAGAATTGACCTCTTCTTCTTAGTGAAAGGCTGAATACATTTGTTATGTTGTCATATAGTCATGGTTCAGTGTGTGTTGTTGTGCATATATTATTGATTTGTTAAGTGACTACATGTGATTATTGTTATCATTTTTTAATCTGAAGCGCTGATTGTTTTGGTCCTGTGTTTTTTCTTTTTTCTTCTCAAGACTGCAACGGAGGCAGATTGCCAAAATTCTGCTGTGGCATGACATCAGACTGGCCTCAGACAAGATGAACAGGTGATTTTTATTGATTGTTGGTACTGCATTATTTTTTCAATAACAAACTGTATTCTCTGCATGTCAGTATTAAATACCATAGAGACACAGTCTTCACAGTGACTGTACTGGCCAGGTACACTGAATACTCAGGACAGTGTATACACTCTGTCCTTAAGATTAATGATGTGGGTTTGTATGTTTTGTATAGCTAAATATTGTAGACACACAGTCCTCACAGTAACTATAGTGGTCAGGTACACTGAATACTCAGGACAGTGTATACACTCTGTCCTTAAGATTACTGATGTGGGTTTGTATGTTTTGTATGGCTAAATATTATAGATACACAGTCCTCACAGTAACTATACTGGTCAGGTACATTGAATACTCAGGACCAGTGTATACACTCTGTCCTTCATAGTAAGATTACTGATGTGGGTTTGTATGTTTTGTATGGCATAAATATTGTAGACACCAAGTCCTCACAGTAACTATACTGGTCAGGTACACTGAATACTCAGTACAATGTGTTGTTAGTGTTAATTGTCTTTTTTTTTCTATCTGTGAATAACAATTTTTAATGTGGTAAAAGTGTCCTGCAGTGTCATCATCATCAGTGACCATTCCACCAGTACATAATTGTGTTGTAAACTCATACATACATACCACAAAGTGCAACCCTTGGTGCTAAAAATTGTTTTTATTTCATTTTTTTCCTCTTCTTGGCACAAGGTTTCAGGTGCCACAGTTCTTAATCATGCTGCTGGGACCTTAACATCAAATTCTTCCTGTGAAAACACTGAACAGGTAAATCCATTACCAGAGCACCTTGTTCTAGGCAGTGTTGTCCTCTCCTACTAGCTTGGTTATGAGGTCAGATTTTAAAGTCAAATCTAGATGAGGACTATACCAGCTAACATTGTATCTACGGAGGGCTACATCCAGTACATGCTGCACTTCTTAAGAATTAGTCATGTTAAACAGAGTGGTCCAAACATACAACAAACATAGAAAACTGTGTATGCCGAGAACACTGTATGAATGTGGAGAATATCAGAAGAGTCAAATCGACACAGCAGTAAGAATTGACCTCTTCTTCTTAGTGAAAGGCTGAATACATTTGTTATGTTGTCATATAGTCATGATTCAGTGTGTGTTGTTGTGCATAATATTATTGATTTGTTAAGTGACTACATGTGATTATTGTTATTATTTTTCATCTGAAGCGCTGATTGTTTTGTCCTGTGTTTTTTCTTTTTTCTTCCTCAAGACTGCAACGGAGGCAGATTGCCAAAATTCTGCTGTGGCCATGACATCAGACTGCCTCAGACAAGATGAACAGGTGATTTTTATTGATTGTTGGTACTCGCATTATTTTTTCAATAACAAAACTGTATTCTCTGCATGTCAGTATTAAATACCATAGAGACACAGTCTTCACAGTGACTGTACTGGTCAGGTACACTGAATACTCAGGACAGTGTATACACTCTGTCCTTAAGATTAATGATGTGGGTTTGTATGTTTTGTATAGCTAAATATTGTAGACACACAGTCCTCACAGTAACTATAGGTGGTCAGGTACACTGAATACTCAGGACAGTGTATACACTCTGTCCTTCATAGTAAGATTACTGATGTGGGTTTGTAAGTTTTGTATGGCTAAATATTATAGATGCACAGTCCCTCACAGTAACTATAGTGGTCAGGTACACTGAATACTCAGGACAGTGTATACACTCTGTCCTTCATAGTAAGATTACTGATGTGGGTTTGTATGTTTTGTATGGCTAAATATTATAGATACACAGTCCTCACAGTAACTATACTGGTCAGGTACATTGAATACTCAGGACAGTGTATACACTCTGTCCTTAAGAATACTGATGTGGGTTTGTATGTTTTGTATGGGTAAATATTGTAGACGACCAAGTCCTCACAGTAACTATAGTGGTCAGGTACACTGAATACTCAGGACAGTGTATACACTCTGTCCTTCATAGTAAGATTACTGATGTGGGTTTGTATGTTTTTGTATGGCTAAATATTATAGATGCACAGTCCTCACAGTAACTATAGTGGTCAGGTACACTGAATACTCAGGACAGTGTATACACTCTGTCCTTCATAGTAAGATTACTGATGTGGGTTTGTAAGTTTTGTATGGCTAAATATTATAGATACACAGTCCTCACAGTAACTATACTGGTCAGGTACATTGAATACTCAGGACAGTGTATACACTCTGTCCTTAAGAATACTGATGTGGGTTTGTATGTTTTGTATGGGTAAATATTGTAGACACACAGTCCTCACAGTAACTATAGTGGTCAGGTACACTGAATACTCAGGACAGTGTATACACTCTGTCCTTCATAGTAAGATTACTGATGTGGGTTTGTATGTTTTGTATGGCTAAATATTATAGATACACAGTCCTCACAGTAACTATAGTGGTCAGGTACACTGAATACTCAGGACAGTGTATACACTGTCCTTCATAGTAAGA